>NC_080060.1:67500-367500 GCF_026212465.1 Amaranthus tricolor | reverse complement strand
TGGGTAAGTTTAGATAACATTCTAGTTCTAGAAATATAAATAGTAACAAAATTTGAATGATTTTTAGTCTAATTAAGTGATGAGATGAGGATTCAACAAACAAAACTATGCTAAAGAGTGCGTTCCTTATTTCGATATGGCCAAACATTCATAATAGTTGATTTTGGATTACATTTGATTATATTAAAATGACTCGATAAATCACATGCACTTCTTTATATGAAGTTGCAAATCATATTTGCTACCAAGGGTCAATTGAAAACAATCATTTTTTTTTCGTTAAGAAGGCTAAGGTTGCATACGTCTGAACCCCCAAACCCTCCATAGGATAGCCATTTAATTGCTACTAATGTCCTATAATCTTCCATGCGTCCATCTTTTTTGAATGAATATAAGGTTGAGTTATACTATACTGTGAAAAAATATGAATGATTTCACACATTAAAGTGGCTTTAACTTGTTCCCTTGCCTTTATTATTCCGCAGCGGCCCTATTGATGATGCATGCATAATCGCTGATTACAGATGCAGGATGAGGATGAGAAATTATGTGTGTTCCAAATCGAGAAAGCTTTGAGTAAGCTCCCAGAAGGCCAAGAACAAATACTGGGGATAATCGATCTCAGGGGCTTCGGTACTGCAAATGCAGATATGAATTTCTTGACGTTTTTGGTAAATATGTTTACCTTTTCCTGAATTCCTAAAAATTTACAGAATTTACTTTTCCCTATTGATTTACCAATGGACTTACATGTAGATTAGCCTAAAGTGAACCTTAGCCCCTAAGTTTTTCCTTTCTTATAAATCAAGTTCGAGCTTTCGTAAGGTATAAAAAATAGCCCTAGGGATACCCAGTAGAATATTTGTAAAGCTCGGAAATGAGACTCGCTTATGACATAAGAGTACTAACCGACGACATCTAATGTTGATTGCAGTTTGATGTCTTCTACTATTACTATCCAAAGAGGTTGGGCCAAGTGCTCTTCGTGGAAGCACCGTTTGTTTTTAAGCCTCTTTGGCAGTTGGCAAAGCCGCTCTTAAAAAAGCACGCATCTCTGGTATTGTATTTGTTACCTTGTGCATACTAGTTTGTTTCTATACACCTACGACTGTTGAAAATCCTACGCTTTGAGAATCTGATTCTAAATATTGTCACATTTTTGTGTTGAAGGTGAGATTTTGTTCAGCAGAGACTGTCCATGAAGAATACTTTACAGAGGAAACCGTGCCTGCCCTCTTTAGAAATGAAAGTACAACGCAGGTGAGCGGTGACAACCAATAACGTCAAAACTACGGCTGATCTATTATTCTGTTTCTCGAATGCTTATGTGGCTGATCTTTGCATAATGTGAAATTGTTTGTAAATGTAGTGATTTCAGAGCTTTGATCCAAAAGAATCTCTGAGATGCACAAAAGTGTGATCATAATCAAGAAGATGGGATATCATTTGTTTTAAGTTTAGGGTTGCTGTCATACAATTAGGATGGCTTTAATCATGTAAGACTTCAATTCAGTAAGCACACTAGAAACATGTACCTAAGTGTATATTCAATGGAGTATACTTTCAACTTGTATTTCTGTGCATAATTGCATTATATAAGAATTGGGATCATCACAAGGTTTAAGGGAACCCCTCCACTCCCCCCTCTGAAGTTACAATTTACTGTTTTCTATCTTACAATAAACACACTTTTTACATACTTAGTCAATCGATGTGGGAAATGTTTTCTTTTACTGCACGTTTTGTTTGAGACCTGAATAACTGCGAAAGGTCACAATATAACTTTGTTTTTGTTATATTGAGAATATTGAATTAAAATGTAATTTGACCTGGATTTTCAAAGCCGTATGTTTATTTTCGGTTCTTTTAAGGGATTTAAATGTTAACTTACTAAACTATTTCTTAAAACAAAACATTTTTGTTATTTTTATAGAAAATATTTTCTTATAAAAAATTTATTTTAAGACGTCTCAATAAAAATAATAATATAGATCCAAAAAACTATAAAAGGAAGAAACAGGTTAAATATTCGAGTTATAAAATTTTGATTTAAATTATTAGGAAAAAATAATAATTAGTTTAATTTGCATCAACTATATAGATAAATTTATTTAAAAATAAAGAATACTTAAGTATATTTTTAACGAAATAAAAATTAATTTATTATCAGCAAATTTCCATTTAATTTAAAATCAAATTCAGGGCAGGACAACTTGGGAGTTGGGTCAAGAATTTTACAGGTTTATTTGTAACTGTAAGGTGTAAGCTTTTATATGGGACACCTCATCACGAAAACTCAAACTTTCTAAGGTCTAAAGCAGGGTTGAAGAGGAAAGAGCAAAATATGGAGAAGCGGCCATGGAATAATGTAAAGATGATGATTATGATAGCAATCTGGGTAACACTGAATCTTTTTGCAACCACCAAAGCAATCGAATCTCCACAATTTACTGTAATCCACACTGAATCAGAGTTTGAAATTAGGGTTTACAGAGATTCTACTTGGATGTCTACTCCCGTTGACCATCTTTCCTTTCATCAAGCTACCAAATTGGGTTTCCATCGGTAAATTCAAGCTTTTTGTTTATAATTTTCTCTTTCGATTTACTGGATTTGATCTTAATTTGTTCAACCTTTTTAACGACTTCAATTTGGTTTAGTTTTGTTGGGTCAAATTGATTGGAGTTGTTATGCCATTTCTATAATCTACCCATAACCTAATTGATGCTAGTGAGGAACTATTTGAACACATTATCTGTTCACTTCAATTTGTAATTACTGTTACACACATTTTGTTGATTAATTTGTCGGACTCACCCAAATCCCGCCTACATAAGAGCCATCTATTGGTTTTGGGTGATGGAATATCGTTGTTGTTGTTGTTGATTTCTGTTTTCCGTTTCTAATTGAATGATCAGTAATACTGTATAAGCACTATTCCTTTTTATCTTATATGAATATATGATTGGGCGAGCCGCCAGTTAGTGTTGGTGATCAGTAATACAGTGATTCAATATATGGCGGTTATTGACATTTTGCTTTTCAGTAGCAGAAATTTTTACGATGACTGAGGTTTTCTTGGTTGATGATTTTCATTGTAAGTGCAAGTATATCATATCATATGGAGTAGTATAATACACAACAAGCTATTGTAACTATTTTGAACTTGATTGTTGCTTGATGTGGATCGAATTGGATTTAGGAAAACACAATGTTTCTACTTTATGGGGAACAAAGGTATAAGCTATGTTACTTGGACTCGGGTACTGATGTCGGATACTGGTACGTGTCCAAGTGTCGGATACATCCTAATATTCAATTTCCGCCTAAAATTAAGTGTCTAAGTGCCATAAATATTTCTGAGCATCAAGGATCAGACACGGGTACGTGAAGCTAAATGAAGAGTCCAAGTAACATAGGATATAAGAGTATAGTGATTTACAGTAGTTGAATGGCGCAGAAAATTTTCATTATTGAAGGTAAATATCATTAAATGATCGCGATCTAGGGATTAATTCATTGACTGGTATTAATTCTACTTGGTTTTTGCTGTTGAAGAAATCACTATTTGATCAAGCGGATTTAGTTTGTACTCCATCAATTGGTATTTGTTGCTGCCTCGCCTTTTTTTTCATACCCGTCATTGTGTGAGGCAGTCAAGCAGCATAAAGGCTCTATCTTTCTGTTATTTAAAAAAGGAAGGGCATCTATAACAATGAATGAGAAGCTTTAGAATCTAATTCTCATTGTAATAAAGTAAAGTGCAGACATTGGCCGTAGAGGGTGCAGATCTTGTGTTGAGACTTGAGATTGAACATAGTAGTAGAAGCTGGTCAGATTTTGTGTATTTTTATCATTTTCAAATGAGAGTTAAAGTATGTATTCTCAACAGATGAAATAATCATGTCTATCTTGCAAGATGATGAATGAGAACAAGAGAGAGGATTATTGTGTGCTACTTTCGTTTCTTTTTTATCGGCTATTGTACTAGAGTCCAATCAATGTGATGCCCAAGACCGAGAGTTATATGCCTGATAGAGCTCCTGAAAATCGTTAATGCATTTAGATCTTGCCAAAGTCAATGCCCTGTTATTTAAGGGATAACTGGACAATGATAGTTCTTAGTCAACACTCAACACCTAGTAGAGAATATGGCCTCGTAACTTTCTCAGAAGATCCTAGTTCAATTTTATGAGTTGATCATGAGTCTTAGGCTTTAAGTAATTCAAATTGGTGGGCTATGATCTGTTTAGCTCTTCAGATAAATTAAGCAACTGTACGTCTTACCTTTGTTATGCTTAATCAATATTGATTATTATGTAATGAAGGCACCTTCACCCATTTTTGAGATGGATTTTCTTTCTTTTTTGTTACTAGCTATAGATGTGTTCGTGTGTTTGCCTCAATTTTTCAAGTATTTCAGAGTTCTGAAAATGTCCCCTTTTCGTAACTTCACAGGTTGTTTCAATACATCCAAGGTGCCAATCTGAACTTCTCTAGAATCCCGATGACTAAACCAGTGTTGACTAGTATCGTCCCTGGAGCTGGACCACTTCATTCATCAGCATATTTTGTGCGCTTCTACTTGCCTTTAAAGTTCCAAGCCATCCCACCACTTCCACTTCCCGAGCTTCAGCTAAAGCCAGTCTCATGGCCAACTCACTGTGTTGCGGTGAGGAAGTTTTCAGGATTTGCTGGTGATAACAATGTTGTAACGGAGGCTGAGAAACTGGCTACCAGTTTAAGTAGATCACCATGGGCCAACTCAATCTCAGCTAAGAGCAAATCTGCCTACTCCGTGGCTCAATACAATTCTCCTTTCCGAATCTTCAGTCGTGAGAATGAAATATGGGTCGACGTGGATGGGTCTGAATCGAATAACTGTATGTCCAGTGGATTTGCTACGTACTGAATAACCAGCAATATTCTCTTCTAAATGGTGTATTTGTTATGTTGTCTGGATTTTCGATGTATATACCAGTCCAAATAAATTTGTATATGAAGAAGGCTGAAGCCATGTTCTACATCTTTATCAAATGTTCTGTTATTAAAATCCTTACTGCTTTGTTGCGAGCCATTAGAGGAGAAATTTGACTTTCCTATGAAGTACATCCATGCACTCTTGAGTTGGCATTATCATAGAAATCAAAATTTTAGATTGGGTTCTGATCAGGTTGTATTACCAATAAAAAAAACCAATTAAAACAAGCATGATCACTAAGATTATCAGGCAAATCTTCACTTGATGAATTGAAACAAACCCAAGACAAAGTGGGAATCTAGGCTTGCCTAGGCTATGGCGAGAAGAATGGTAATTGAGTTGGTTTAGTCGTGCAAATGCGAATTTTGGGCACACTTTATATTCAGTATTCCGAACTCATCCCGTTTGAGATATGAACTTTGGCTTTGATGGGTTTTAGTGTTGCATGCCCCAAAAGAAGCAACTAGCTTGATCACAATTCTCTAATTCCTATGTAAATTTTCACCAAAATAAATCATTAAAATGAAAATTTGATGATTACCAAGATAGCTTTTTTGATAGTGGAGCCTTGACGCATAAGTTTAAATGACTAATCAAATGAAAGGTAATAGAACTAGGTGAAATTCGATCATACAATATTATCTGAAAAATGCAATACTTGCTCAATTAGAAATAAAACCTAATGAATAGTAGTCCTTGATATCATCATTTCTAGCTCAAAAGTTCTAATCTTGAACAATTATTACATCTTAAATCTAATCAATTAGTATGAATTATGTACATTTCTACTCCGTTGAATTTGTTGCTTAGTATATTAGCATGTGTATTATAAAAGTAATGGTATGTAAAATAAGATTAAAAATTTAAAAAAATATGCGAATTATACTAAAAAGAAAATAATTATATGAATGAAAATTTAAAATCTGATAGGGACTCAAAATTTTCTATAAAAAGAAAACGTAACAAATAAGATAGACAAATCGAAATAAAATTTATAGCAAATGCTGATCCAAAGAGTAAAGACATTAGATGTTACTAGTTCTTCCCAAGTGGACAATGAATGATCAAAGTGGATCTCTGGAAAGGAGTAAAGTGAATTCCCAACAAACTTGTTTGGCACTTGACTGTTGACAGTTTTGGTTTGGTGGAGAAGTGGGCTTTAGATGGTTGGTTGTGAAATGGGCCAAGTCAAGGGTAGTTTTAATTGAAAAACGAAATGAACAAAAAAAAAAAAGTGACAATTCAACTTATTTTAAAAAATAAGCGTTTAATTTCCAAGCTTGAGGCTGGTGCTATTCGTAGTTACTAACTGCAACAGAAAAGCTGATCAAAAAAGTCAAAGAACTGGTCAAAAAAGGTCAAGCTCTGTTCGCAGTTAGGTCTTCGACTTTTTTTGGCCAGTTCAATCTTCTATAAATACCAAAACCTTATAACCCAATTCATTCATTCATATTCACCGATTTATCATCCTAAGTTAAGGTAATTTTCTATAATTTAGATTAATTCTTTATTGTTATTGTTAAATTGAATTATTGTTGATTTTGTTAATGCTTCTAAATATATACAAATGTTTGAAATATACAACTAAATAAACATATATATGCATAGTCAATCAAAATACACAAAAACCTAAAGCTAACGATCATCACCCTCATCTACCCTATCCAACTGATTTGGTCTCCTACGCCTCCTACAATAGTGAGAGGCGTTCGTGTATCG
Source organism: Amaranthus tricolor (assembly GCF_026212465.1). Lineage (NCBI taxonomy): Eukaryota > Viridiplantae > Streptophyta > Magnoliopsida > Caryophyllales > Amaranthaceae > Amaranthus > Amaranthus tricolor. Next base: position 360,800 of record NC_080060.1, on the reverse strand, counting down.
CTCTGATAGAGGAGGGGATTGGTATTTTGATGGCTGGGATGGCCCAGCCTGCGAGGTCCTCGCAACGTCACTGGGGTATGACAAGTCCATCTCCTCCAAATGAACTTCATAAGGAGGAGATGAGACGTGCACATAGGTGGTAGCCGGTGATGACTCCGCAGCTACTTCCGGTATGAAGTGCTGGAACTACGTGCCGAGGAGCATGTCTTGTGCAATCTCCCTCACTGGTTCCTCGTGGCTAGACTGGATCACAGCTGCCGCACCTTATGCTTGCAATTAATAGTTAGTTAATGTAACATTATATTATATAATCGGTAACTGAATCATTTAAATGCAAATGAAGACTTACAAATTGGGTCATCATAGGCGCTGCAGGAGCATAATGGGCCGCTGCAACTCGGATTCATGTCGGGAAGATCAACCACTGAGGCAATTCATCTTTTGCAGAGACTGATGGAAAAGTATAGGAAGCGAAAGAAAGATTTGCATCTGGTGTTCATTAACCCGGAGAAAGCGTACGATAGCATACCACAAAGCATCGTTTGGAATAGCCTCAACAATAGAGGTATTTCACGAAAGTACATTGAGGTAATATAGGACATGTATGACAGAGTGTCGACTAACATACATACACCGGTGGATATGACAAAGTCTTTCCTAATTAAAGTGGGACTACATCAAGGATCAACATTAAGTCCTTTCATTTTTACGGTCATTATGGAGGAAATCTCAATATCCATCTGGGAAACTGTACCATGGTGCATACTTTTTGCCGACGATATAGTTTTGGTCGCAGAAACCAAGGAGGAGGCTAATAGTAAATTGTAAGAGTGAAGGGAAGCCTTTGAGGGTAAGAGGCTACGCATAAGCCGTATGAATGACATAATACTTGCGATGCAATTTCAATGGGACAGAATCGATAGGGGAGTCAGAGGTGACCATAGAGGGAGAAGTTTTGTTGCATGTACGTCCAAGTTCAAATATTTAAGATCGGTGACTCAGAGTAATCGGGAGTTGATGGATTTGTGTTTTTCACCTATCTTTATTTAATTGCAAGTTAAGCAATTATTCTGAAGGAGCTTTTATCTGGGACAAATTCAGGGGAACACTTAGTTGGGGAAGCCGACCATCATCTTCTGGGTCAAATGCATGGGGTAACCCAGTACTGTCACCAACTACTGATGGTATTAGCGCCTCACCCAGCCACTTGTTAGGTCGTCCTTCATCCAGTGGTGGCACTCGACCATCTACTTCTGGCAGTGAAAGAGCTCATGACTCTAATGTCAATGCATGGAGTTCAAACTCAAGGCCGTCATCAGCCTCAGGGCTGTTGGCTTCCACCCATGCTTCCTTGACATCATTATGTCCTCGTAGTGCCGAAACTAGACCTGGTAGCTTACACTTGTCACGTTTTGCTGAATCTGCAGCAGAAGGCTCTGGAGTCTGGGGAGGAACTGGAATGCCAGAGCGAAAGGTATACTGATCTTAGTAATGGCTTGACATGAGCTGTTAGTATTTTAGTATTACTTGTCCAGGAGCATCACAATGTCATTGTTTTCCTTGCAGTAGCTTACTTCATTGTATTCTTTTATATTTGTAGGGGGTTGCCTCTTCTGCAAGTGATGGGTTTTCCTTGAGTTCTGGAGATTTTCCAACGCTTGGCTCAGAGAGAGACGAATCTAAAAGGAATTTTGATCCTTTAGGTGCATTTGTAGAAACCATGCGCTCTATTTTTTTGTCTTTGAATATAGCAACAACCAAACTGTTCTTGGGTTATGCTATCTGTTTTCTATTACTTCAAGGGAGGCATTTAGGTTTGGCTCCTTGTTTTTTTAGATCTGTTTTTTTCTCAGAAGAAGTTTTGAAATTGCTTACTTCATTGGTGATGGTTCCCTTGCTTAGCAATTGCTTTATCATTTTTAGCTGTTTAGATTAGCAAAAACTTTATACGGTTTTGTGAATCCTAAACCATTAGGGTTGAGCTGTTGGGGAGGAGGTGATTCATTGTGACCTGTCAAATGTGAAATTAGTTTCTTCTTTCCCTTGTCTACCATCTTGTTGTCGATCATTTTAGTCCTCTGTTTTTCGGTCTAGTTATAGTCTACCATTTAGGATTTTTGTCAAATTTTTTTATCTATAAACTGTTTAAGAACTGGTAATTGTTATTTCTACTGCTTGTTGACCATATCTATTTATATTGTGGCTATATTTGACAGAACCTCCTGGTTCGTCGGGTGGTGTGAGAACCATGGATGACGGCAGAGGAAATGGTCATGGTGGTTAGTTGATCTTTACATAAATGATTTCTTTTGCTAGCTGTTATGTGATTATATGCTATGTTGTTCCCTCCATTTGTTGCATGAAATTATTGTTTGTTTTGATGTTTCTCGTCAGACATTTCAAGAAATCCAGATATCGAAGGTAATTCTTGGAAGCAAGATGCTCCTCCATTTGTTGAAGATGGGCCTCGTCTAGGCATGGAAAGGTGGCATGGAGAGCATCACTTGTATCCAAATCCTAACATGGCTCCTCATTATGAATCTTGGCGTGGTACCCCACCAGTTAATCCTCCCGGGGGTGGATGGTATAGGGGGCCTCCTGGTCCACCCTATAGTGGCCCTGTACCTCCAGCCAGCTTTCCTATAGAGCCATATCCTTATTACCATCCTCATGTTGTGGCTCCTGGTCTGGTCAGCTCTCAGCCTATCCCACCTAGTGCTGGCCATCATGGACTTCACCCTAAAAATGCTGAAATGCCACCCATGCCTCATGCCCCACACTTGCATCCTGGTATGCCTATGCGGCCTGGATTTTATCCTAGCCCTGTTCCTTATGATATCTACTACAGACCTCCACTAGGATTTTGCAATCCCAATGAACGAGATGTACCATTGGATCTAGTATTCATCATAGTGATATGCAGGTGCGTGTGTGTATTTGCTTTAATGTAATGTGACTGTTTTAATGACTTCCAAAGTATTATAAAGCTCCAATCTGCTGGTGGTTCATATTTCAGCGTTCTAAAATGAGAGTTAGCAAAACAACGAACAATCCAGTTACAAAAGGAAGAGGATGAACGGGTTCTGGAGCAGAAGGCCAAGGCACTTGCCAAACTTGAAGAACTTAATAAGCGCAGTGCTAACCAGGGTGTGGAAATTCCAATTGATAAGGAAATAAGTTTACCATCCGATGATGTTCCAAAGAAGAGAGATGTTTCTGGACATCAACCTGCTCCAAGTTTAAATGGCAATCACAGCAGTGGGTCAAGCGCAGCTCCTTATAGTATTGCTCAGATAAATGAACACAGTACTAATAAAATTTTGGGCGCTGATGTTTCTTCCGGCCATTTGATGCCAGAAACCAAAGGAAATGTTTTCCTTGAAGATTCATTGTCCTCACAGGATCAACTGCCAACAACTTCTGTTTATATTGATGAATCCTATCATAGACCTGCACATCAAGTTTGTGAAATCTCAAAGCAGAAATGAGGAGGGTACCAACAGAGGCAAAATGTTTCTCCTGAAAAGGATTCTGAGCAATGTGCAATTCCTGTTGGTAGAACAGATCCACTGCAGAAAGACCTTAAGGTTTCACTTTCAACTCAAGAAGAAGGTACTAGCAGCATTGTTTATTCAGGGGTTAGAAAAGTACAGGCTGAATCCACTGCTACTGCTGAATTGCCGGTTCAGAAAAAGAAAACTAACAAGAGTTGGAGGAACCGGCATAAGGTATAGTCGTTTAATGCTATATCTTCATCTGTAACTATTCCAAAAAATCTTAATTGTGCTCAAGCTATAGCAGAAAGTGCAGAGCAGAATGCTTCCAGCTTGCATGTTAATTCCATCTCAATGCAGTTGTTAGTTGATCCCAAAGATGCCATTCAGTTCCCTAATTATCAATCTTTATTATCTCGTGAAAATACTCATGATAGTGCTTGGAAGCCCCAACATTCTCGCAAGCCTAGAAATTCACAAGCTAACAGAACATCTGAAAAAAATCACAGTAATGACAATGCTGTCTGGGCACCAGTTCGGGTGCATAATAAACTTGATGTTGCTGACCAAACCAGCCAGAAGGAAGCTGAACCTTCACTTCTGCTATTGGAGATAATTCCGTTTACAATGGTTCCAAAACTAAGAGGGCTGAGATGGAAAGATATGTTCCGAAACCTGTATCCAATGAATTGACACAAGAAGGAATTATTCAGCATCCCTCTTCGATAGATCCAGCAGCAACTGAAAGTGGTGCTGGAAGTGAAAAAACTTCTTACGAACCTGACTCTGTCCTGAAGGAAGGCACTAATCTAGAATTTAAACATGTAGATGATAAAAATAGGAACAAAAGGGGGCAGGGATCATGGCGTCAACGTGTTTCTGCTGAATCTGTTAAAGCTTCTCGAGATTTTTCTGCTGCTAATGCTGGGAAAAATATTCAAACATCTAATGGGTCTCTCTCGAACACCAAGGATGACAAGGACTTTGAGAGAAGACCATCATTTAGACCTGATGAACACTCACGGAAAATACCACAAGCTAGCATGTCCGATGGGTGGGATAGTGTGAATGATATTAGCTCCAATTTACTGGTGTGAAGGACCACATTCCTACCGGAAGGGAAAAAGGGCATCCATTTAGAGGACAAAAAGGGAGTGGTAATCATCCCAATCGTGACCACAAAGAGGAAAATGCAGGGTTGAGTGATCTGCAATATTCTCTTGAGGCAAATCAAGCAGAAAAGACCATGTCTTTAAAGGAAAACCGAGGAGCTGGGTACCGATCTGTTACTCATTGGCAACCTAAATCTCAGGGCCACGTAACTCACAGTCAGCCAGGAAACAGGTCTCGCGGTGGTCAGAACTTTTCGGAAGACAAGAAGGCCTTGGAAAGTGAGACTGGTCCAAATGATAGTTTAGATGCTCAATCACTGCATAAATCTGCAGTGGCCAAAGATCTAGTACTGGCTTCTGAGGATAAAGTTAAACGCCAGACAATTGACTGTACAGAACTTCTAGAAGCTAAGAGAGATAAGAGAGCTGCTCCTACTAAAAGGTGTCCTCATTCTCCAAATTAGGACACACAACCCTCAGGAGGTGACGTTGGCCCTGCTTCATTTGGAGCAATTGATGGTCGCAACAAAAAGCGTCCTTCCTCTGGGCACCACAAGAATGCAAATTATAGTGGCCGTTTTAATAGAGGACGCGAATCTCGTGGAGATCGGAGCTCAACAGCCCAAGAAGTAAGCAGCATCACTCCTTTGTAAACCAAGAGAGGCCGAGGTGGGCACAGAACTCACACTATGAGTACCAGCCTGTTGGACCTCATAATGGCAGCAATAGGTCAAATGAGTCTGTTGTGCAAACAGAATCTCAATCTGAAGCTTCAAAATTCCAGAAGGGACAGTCATTCAAGGCGTGGGAGGGGAAATTTTTATGGGAGGCAAAGTAGTAATGAATGATTGGTATCTTAATTCAGAATGCAGGATCCATACCTCAATCCGATTCCTAGTCATCCAGAGACTTAACCTTTGATTTCGTACTCTTTATTGCTCAGGTATTACGCTATTTTATCACATGATTTGTGTATAAGACCCTAGCCTGGATAATGAAGTTTGTGGTTGGCAGCCTCAAACAGATTGAAGGAGCTCGGTGATGGTGCCATATGTGTTACGCTGGAGCTTGTCTGCTTTTTGATTATTCATTTTCATTTTTCCTTTGTGTTAAAGCAAGTGCCAATAATCTTAATAATGACGTTAACTTTAAACATATAGTCGAACATGCTTTGTCTTGTACTTTAGAGAGGGTCGATAAAGATGTGTCGAATATGGGTGGTTTAAGGTTTGGAACGGTTAATGAGAGTTGTTTGATCGAAGCAAAAAGAAGAGGAACAGGCTGTGAGCAGCTCGACCAGACGCTCGGTCGAGCAAAGAGTGGCTCGACCGGTCGAGCGGGAGTGGCTCGACCGGTCGAGCGGGAGTGGCTCGGTCGAGCAAGTTGTCGAGCAAGATGTGCAGATCAGGTCAGTAGCTTCTCTGGAAGCTCGCTCGACCGAGCGAGGTAGTGGCTCGGGTCGAGCGGAAGTTCAGAAGGCTACATAGGATTCTGTTTTCGTCAGAATGTGAAATGGCTATGCAATTATGTGGTGCATTACTTCTATTGTTTATTGTAATGTTTATTGTCATAGTTAATTGGATGTTAATTGTGGTTTATGGTGATTTATGAGGGAATACTAAGGGTGATGAATGCCTTGCCTATAAATAGAATTCATCACCCATAGTAACATACACCACAAACACACATATTGTTGAGAGGGCTATTGCATTGTTAGAAACTTGAGAGTGTTCTTACTTTGCTTTAGTATTTGTGGTCTTGAGAGATTGTTCTCAAGACAAGGGAGTTTATTATACTTGTAATTGTTGAATTCATTATAATAAACTACATTTGAGGGGGAGGTATTCAAGATACCTCATAAACACTTGTGTTCTTATTTTGCATTATATTTTTCATTTGTTTTTCTTTGTTAAACCTCTTTGAGGCTTGCGCTTTCACTTTGAAATGTATCCTGGTAACTAGGCAATTCATGGATTGTTTTGCAGTGGCTCCTACACCTTCCATCATTTTTAACTTAAAGCCCTTGTATGTAGCAACCCTTTCTTCCTTGTGTTCTAATGACTGATTTTTCGTCAAAATGGAAATGGGAATCTCTAATTCTCCCACTTGTGTACAGAACATGCTTTTTGACATTTCTTGTTGATTATGGTCCAATCTCGATATATTTGTCGTGGTTAAAATTACTATAAAGTGAAGGTAATTGTATTGCTTTTGCTCTTTCTCTGTTGCAGACATACCAATTGGGTAACATAGTGTGTGCAGGCCACAAATGCAGGTAGTTGGGATCACGAAATTGCTAGGATAACCTTGGATAAAAATGGTTGGAACCTTGGCCGTTTGCATCATTTGATTACTCATGCAGTAAAAATGAGGTTGTTTGGTTAAATAAATAGCTGACTTATATAATAAATTTGAGTCTACCATTCCACGAAGGAAGAAATCCTATTACGTAATATGTGAAGTAAAATTACCGAGTAACCACCATTATAAGATGTTAATCAAAGGGAGCCTATGGAAACCAGGGGAGAATCTTAATTCTCAACAAGTTGACTGCTGACGAATTGGTGCAAATTAGAGTCTTGAAACGTTTGAAATTATAGTTCAAAATATTTTCAATGCTAAGTAAACTATCAACAACAGTAACGTTAGCTAATTAAAACAACTTGAACTAAGAATGATCAATACAAACTTTGTAGATTCTCACCTCTTTAAAGAGGTGAAAGAGGTGATAAATGGATAATTAAATTACACTATTTCATGTTAGCTTTATATTCAATTAAGCTTCGATCGGTTAGGATCTATATCATTATATAGGTAAATTGTAACTTAAGTTAGATCAAGTCATATTGACATAGGTTTGTAATTTATTAGATTAACAATCGATTTTAGGTTGACTTTATGCCAATTTTATTTTCGTGTCATTTTAGATGAAGTTAAATTGAGTCACTCTCACTTGAATCTGGTTGTATACGTTTCATCTTGCAAATCGAATGTGAATTGTCGTCTATCTCTTTTTTGAGAACGTTGCTAAATAATTTAAATTAGGTCAACTTTTGAACTTAAGTCAAATTTAACATTGATAGAAGTACGAAAATACTTCTATAAAAACTACTATAATAATATAGAAAATTCAAAATCTCTTGAAATATATGATATTTACCACTACTAAATCAAATGTGACTCCATATACTTGATTTTTAGCCTTGCTTTTATTGCTTAAAAAGTTAAAGTAGAGCAACCTACAAAAACCAGAACACAAGCTTGCTTTGCCAAAAGTAAATTCCTTGTCGTTTGTGCACGGAAACATTTTGTATAAAATTTTAAACATCCGAAATTTTCTTTGCATTTCGATCATTCTAAAAATCTACTTACCAATATAAAATTCGTACAAATGTCTCTTTAAATCTTTGTATGAAAAGTCAAATGGGTATTTTGTTTCTCAACTGATTTGAGCATGGCAGTGGAAGTTAATGGTTCTTTCTCTAGCTTTGTTTCTTCTCTATCTCTCCCTTTTGAATGTAGACGAAACTGCCTGGTGATTTCTCTTACCTAATCTTAATTTTTATTGCTTTTCTTTGATTGTTCATGGGATTTTCATATGCTAATGTAAAAGTTTATTCTTTGATTGGGTCTGAGAAATTGTTATTGGTAATTTTTTGGAGTCTGGATAGCTATCAGCTAGTATGCAATATGTCTGGTTAAAATGGATTTTATTTGTTAATGGATATTCAAGCTTCAATTTCTATTTGGTTTCTGAAAGTATTCTTGGAGAAAGTTTTTCATTGGGTTTGGGTTAGCTAAGATGAACTGATTCTGTGGGGAAAGAGGGTTTCGTGTATTTATTTTTTAATTTCCATATTGAAGCTTTAATTTATATTTGAATTCCTTTCTTGTGGATGACAAATGAGATATCAGGATCTATCTTGTTTAAGTCATTGATAGAAGATAGAAGGGTTTCTAACTTTGAATGTTTTTGAATGAAAAGGTACATGCTTTTGCAATTGCTGGATGTTTAATGTGTACATGAATTGTTTCATAAGATTTCTTGTAATAAAATACATACCCAATGTTGAATTATAGTGAGTAGTGTCAATAATACTTTGCTGGGTTGCATTTTGGCTAAATAGGATTTTAAGTATACTCCTTTGATGCTGAAATGTAGAATGTGATACTAACCATATGGTATTTATTTTAATGCTATCTAAGTATTGGACAAAGAAAGCTTTAATGACTTCTAAGTAGAGTTGGGCTTTGTAATGCTTCAAGCTCCTCCAGCTTTTAGGTGAATTTTTTTGTCAAGATGACAATTTGCGCTACGTTCTCTAAATAGGTATTAGTGTTAACATGAATATTTAATCATAGACCGAGGCTTACAATGTTATTTCTACATGTGTGTGTGCTAGGATATTGAGCATTTCTATTATTATGTCTTGAAGGTATCGAGTGTGAGTTTCGCCAAATGTAATCGCATTTGGTGAATCTTTTTTAGGATATTCTAGAACCACACTTCTGCGGAGTAGGATGGTCCTCCTGAAATTGCTTTATGTTGTCGACTTTGTTCATAACTTAGATATAGGGTTATGAACTTACAATACCCATTCACCTTGAAATAATATAGCTTATCTGCACCAATTGGCATTTAACTGAACTCAAATGATTTTTCTTTCTTGTATTAATTGAAAATGAGGAGCGAGGAACATACCTTTACAACATTTCAATTTCCATCAGGGATCCATGGCTCTAATTAGATTGCATGTACAAAACTAAGGATTGCTTGTCCTCCTTAACCCGTCTCCTAATGTCAATAAAATCTCCCCCTCCTACAATTAGAGTTTATCGCTTTGTCTACTTATTTTATGGTGATTACAGAGTCCCTTTGATGCTTATTTTTTGATCATATATTCATATGTCTTCTATATGCTCCAATATATTTCATGTTATTTTGTCTGAACCTCTTTTTGTTCGTATGATTTTTTTGTTAGGACTTACTATTTTTTAAGTGAACTTTATTCTAGTTTTGTCACTTGAGAGCAATGCCTTATGTTCAAGATTCATTGCTTTACAAGAACAATTGCTTGACCCATGATGAATAAAGCTACTTACATCAGTGATTTTGTCACTTCAAAAAGCTAGTTTATGCTTGACTTATTGGTCATGAGCCAAAATAATGTATCCTCCGATTCGTTTTTCCATGAATAAACTAACTGTTCTTATATCATTTTATTTAGCTCACCAAAGACTATATTAATGTGATATGTGAAGGTTTTGTGAGTATCAGAGAGCATTGTGACTTATATTATAAAAACTTTGCATAACCCATTTTCCCAAACTAATTTATCAATCACATGAAGATCTGATTTATAAGTGGCTCGGAGATCATAAAGAAAACTTTATCATAATTCATTTATTAGTATCTCAGTTTTAGTCCATAACTGTATGTCCAAACTATTAAATGGTTGATGAACGTATGTTAATATAGAAGGATATGTCATAGTGTAAAAATGCGGTAACGGTCACAATTGCGGTAACAGAATGGTGATGCGGTAACGGGAGTGATACAATTATCTTAACCCCTAAATATCGGTTGAATCATAAGATATCCTTTGATACAGCCCGAAAGGCAAGTTTTTTACACCTTTACAACGCGAGAAATATCGACTCATTTGTTTTGAAAACTTTCACAATGCGGCTAATGCGATGCAATACAACCTTGACTTTACACTATGAGACACGCAAACAATCTAATAGTTTGTGTTTCTCCCTTTTTCGACATTTGACATTTGAATACCTGCTTTAGCTAACAGATTGAGAAGCTTAATATAGAGTCTAGTTTCATAACAAAACTTCATTAGATAAAATAATTTGTCAAAAGTTTCACTTCGAAGTTGTATGTCGTGCCCTGTACATCCCAACAAAGATATGCAAAACTTAAAAGAGACAGAGGGAAAACAAGCCCTATTTCTCTCATAGAGTTTCGACTGTTATTCTAAGATGCTATTACATGCCTTACCACATTTTGGAGAAGTCTGAAATATGTTTCCTTTTTCTTGATCTTCAGATAAGCTTAAGCTCAAGATCAATTGAAACGAAACTGTACAAGAAGCATTTAACAACTACTAAAGGTGGGTGTCAAACATGATTCTATTTTTCGTATTCTTATATGCGTTCTGTCGGCTACGCAGACAGGAAATGGTATTGTGGCTCTTTACATGTGGGGTATGGTGAACATTTTTTCCCTGTACTTGTTATCATTACCAAGGCTTCATCTTGTGAAAGGCCCCCTTGCGTACCTCTTGATGCAACAACTTGTAGATTATCCTAAAGGTATTTTATCTTTGTGACCTGGCTGGCCGGAAAAATCTGATTTCTATGAGCGGTGAGCCAGACACTAATCTATAATCTTGACCGGCCGATCACTTAAGAACTGACCTCATTCCACAACCGTAACCAACACAAAATGATCCTTCAATGTTAGCATTGACGGCACCAAAATTGATTTCAAGTATCAAACCTGATCATGGAAGTATGGGACTTCTAACAATTGCGAGTCTTAAGTGGACTTTATCATTGTATTTTCTTTTTTTTTTTTTGTGCAATGTATAGAACTTTCTGGTAACTTATGAAGGTGACTTTTCTCAATTATTGGATTAATGCCTTCTTTTGAGCATAGTTTGCTTGCATCTATTCTATATTGAGCACACTCCTGCACTCTGCTCCAGCCCATGCAAATCAACAAGAATATTCTCTGCAGAATTGGTTACAACAATATCATGCTGCTCCTCTAGTAATAAGACAACTGTCCTAGTTTGTTATGGGTGCTAGCATCTTCTAGAATGCCATACCTTTATATCTATATGTGTGTGTGTGTATATATATGTGTATATATATATATATATATATATATACACATATATATATATATATATATATATATATATATATATATATGTATATATATATATATATATGTATATATATATATATATGTGTGTATAAATATATATATCTATGTATATATATGTGTGTATATATATATATATATATATATATATATGTATATATATATGTATATGTATATGTATATATATATATATATATATATGTATATGTATATATATATATATATATATATATATGTATATGTATATATATATATATATATATATATATATATATATATATATATATATATATATATATATATATATATATATATATATATATATATATATATATATATATATATATACCTTGTATGGCTGTCCTTTTGAGATATGAAAGAAATACACAAACATATTGAGTACAATGTTCCCTTACATATTCCCTCACTGTACTGTTTCATTAAATGAACTAAGCAATATGCAAGACTAAACGTCTTCTTTCTAGCTTGGCAGATTCAAAAGCTTGGCTTATGTTTGAGCTTGGCTAAAGGCCTATGTTACGTGGACTCTCATTTTACCTCACATACCCATGTCCTGGATACTTGAGCATTGGTGCGATACCCCAACATTTCATTTAGGCCTAAAATCATGTCTTTTTTCATAAAACTACCTATTTGAATACTCAGATCCACTCTTGTATTAAATAATTGTAGCCTATTTCATGTAAGCTTAAGAAATGAACGAGCAGAGCAAAACAAGAGCTTGGCTTGAAAATCCTATGAGAAAACTACAATACATAGATTAGATCAACTAAATGAGTTAAGATTCACGAGTGATAATATTATTTGTGAGATGGATAATATCTCTTAATATTAGCAAAATATTATACATAACCCAATTTTGTTTTTAAGTTGGATTTTGCGTCTCAAAAGAAGCTTGAGCTGATTTTAGTTGGTGAAAGCAAGAAGGAGCTACCTCCAGATTGCGCTCTAGAGTCTCCTCATAATTATCTGAACTTTTTGCTTTCAATTGATGCCTTTATATATCACTTCCCATCATGTTTTCTCTGTGTTCTTTCACGCAGTTCAGCCGTGGGAGTTCAGGAATAGGTTATTTAAACCACTGGACTTTTGGAGAAGAAAATGTTTACCAATTATATCCGAAGATTTCATTTCAGAAGTGATAGAGGTGAATATTTCAGAGACTAGAGAGTTGCCTCAAGAGTTTTCCGGTCAGTTGGATGATGAAGACGTCTCTTCTACTTATTTGGAGGAGCAGGCTGGAGGAGGAGGAGGAAAGCCTGGATTTGTTTCATTTTATAGCCTTAAGTGTGCAAAAGAGAAAGTTGTTCCTTCACCTAGTGTGAGGAAGAATCAGAACAGCCTTTTATGGTTTGCTGGCCCAGCCGTTCTTTTTGCCTCATTCATTCTTCCCTCACTGTATTTGCGCAGGATAATTTCTCTTATATTTGAAGATTCCCTCTTGACAGGTGAGATGCTGTTTCTGAATTTTGCATGCATATCTATTTTTGACCAATGAAGGTAGTTTCTTTTATTATTTTTCCTGCAGAATTAAACGATCATTTAGTCAAGTTTATTATTTCGTTTAATTAGGAGACATAAAATCTCACGACAATTGGAGCAAAAACTTGATCACCTCAAAAAATGTGTTGCAATAGGGTAACTTCTTAGAAAAAGTTGGTGATGACTGATGCGTGTTTACAAAAGACTGGGGGATGAAGAAATGCCATGTATGTGCTGAAAAGAAATTAAAAGTATTCATATTTCAAAATTGGCCAGACCTTCCAACTTGATTACAAGATCTCTTTTGGTGTGATCTTCAACCTTTTTAGTTAATTTTACTTCGTATGGAACTATAAACCTTGAGTTTCGAGAATCATGGGTTAGCCAGCCTAGTGGTTGAGAACATGAGGGCTTTTCCATTCCCCCTTGTGACAGAGTTTGATTCTCATCACCGACAAGAAAGATTAATTTCTCTCCCTTGAAATTCTTTGGATTTGCCAAATCTTGGATAACATTTTGGAGCTATATAATAGCTACTAACGGCTGTTGCAGTAACAGTCTACTCAAAAGTCAATCATATGCGATTAGGTTGTGAATCTCATGATACAGCGATGAGGCCTTGTTTTTGCACTGTACATCGTGGAACAAACAACAGCTGCCCATTAATACTTCGTACCCATACCACGTGTTACGATTTCAGTAAAACCTCCACTATTTTGTTCATCTGGTACTGTACTAAATATTCTCCATCCCTTTTCTGCAGATTTCCTCATATTATTTTTCACAGAGGCTATCTTCTACTGTGGGGTTGCAGTTTTCCTTCTTCTAATGCACTCTTTCTGTAGTCCTGGTAAAAACGTTCCTGCTACCAGCAGTTATGAAATGCTAACCTCTCAGATAGGGTATCGTATTTCGTCTGTTGCCGTTTTGGTGCTTAGTCTTATTATTTCAATGGTGACTATGGGTTTTGCTTGGCCGTGGACTGGTCCTGCAGCTTCAGCTACTTTAGCTCCCTACTTGGTTGGTATTGTTGTACAGTTTGCATTTGAACAGTATGCAAAATATACAAAATCACCTACATGGCCTGTCATTCCCGTTGTATTTCAGGTAAAATATGTTCTCTTACCTTTTAATTATATACTCTTTTAGACAACTTTTTTTGTGATTTAGCTCGGTAGTGTATTTGAGGTTATTGGTACTTTGGAGGAACCAATTCCAATAGCTATATTTCTTTTTTTTTTGTGAATTCTAGGAGGTAGATTGCTAATGATGATCCATAACAATGTTACACTAAAGGAAATTCAATCCGATATGAGAAACAAAACGAGAATCCAGAAATGAGAAACTTTAGTATTTCGGAAACTTAGGAAAGAAATTTTGTTCCAATAGAAGCTAGGATAGGGGTGTGGTGTTGTCCAATTGATCATGAGTAGGAAATATAACCATAATAGTAATAGAAAAAAAAGACAAGTTTTTCCATCTCAATGCAAACGTGAAACTCATTAGTTTAGTGTTTCGGATCGCGTCTCCGTATCATTTCGGTATGAAAACTTCGAAATGCATTACGGAGCACAGTTTTTGTTTCGAACTTCAATAGTCCATACATCTAGTTTGAAAGAATATTGCAGATTATTCTCAAATGATACTGTTTTAATATAGTTTTCTTGGCAGCTTATGTATTTGTGGTCTGCAATTATACTTTTTCGCTTTTTCCAATCCCGTTTCTTGCGGTTGATTGTAAGTACTTTGATATGAAACAGGTGTATAGATTACATCAACTAAATCGAGCTGCACAACTGGTAACCGCTCTATCTTTCACAGTTAGAGGGGTTGAAATGACTCCACACAACTTGGCCATCAAAAATTCGTTGGGTACTCTGTTGAGCGTTCTCCAGATTCTTGGCCTCATCTGCATTTGGTCTCTTTCTAGCTTCCTCATGAGGTTTTTTCCTTCCTCATCGGAGCAATAAGTTCAGTTTACTGCCTTGCCCATGTCACTAGCTTTCAAACGTGCCTATATATTCTCGTGGAGAAAGCTAGTGCGAAATTCTATTGCTACATTACAGTATTTGTGCAAGTCACTTCAGGTTTTTAAGAGATTGAGATAGGATGTTCCTCTGCAAACTTGTGGTTGGCATGATCGGTAAACAAGCTTTTCAGGACCGGACGCACTCTACCCGGATCACCCATTCCACCGAAAGAATCATAATGGAAAGCAGTTAGGTAAAGAAGAAAAGAAAAGGGATAGTATCATAGTATGCTATATACTGCTTGTACAATGTACATATACCTTGTTTGGTATAAATTACTGGCTATTTGCCGATTGCTTGCATTGTGACGCTTTACTTTCTTGATTCTTTGCTGCGCCTTGCTGCAAACAAAATTTTGTATCTTCTCTATGTTATTTGGAATTGCACCTACTTATGCATTGTAAATTGTAATCAAGTGTTTAATATGGCAATTCATGAGGTTTCTCCATGAATCTATGTTTAATTTTGGAGGAGCCTAGAAGAGGAAGAGATAGATTGAATATAACTTGGATAATAAAAATGAAAATTTAAGATTTCCATGAGTATATGACAATTGATAGGAATTTATGGATGACGAGAATATATGTAGGTAATTACTGGAATTGATGTTTTTAGTTGTAGATTAGCACTCCAATTAAAGATTGATCTGGATAAAGTACATTCTTTGTTAATCATGATCCATCTCATTGATTTAATTTGATTCATATAGCTAAAGTCATATATTGTGATTAAGATTTTGACACTATTGTGGTATATTACTGCTACTTGAACCTTTACAATCTCAACAACTTATTTCAAGCAAAAAACGCGTAGTATACACTAATGATACAAAGTATTACATTGCGTTTTTTTAAAAGGTAAATTGGGTTGCAAAGAATTAGATGTCCCTGCGCCTCGAAAGAACATAATCTAATGTTTACATTGTAATTTACAACGCTCTAGTCGAGATCACGTCTATCCTCCTAGAATTTCTTCTACAATTGAGTAAAAACAGCCTCATCTTTGCAAACTCTCTGTCTATCCGGCATCATTCCCTAAGCTAACTCGCGGCACTAGCCATGAATATCCATTCTGCAGTTAATACCGACGCTTGTTTAGGATCTGCAGAGACAAACAGAAAATACCCTGTGGCCTCGCATCTAGTCAATTGCAAAATGGGTTCATCCTCAATAGCTCAGCAACGTCCCTGCTTTATCAGTGGTGTTCATGAGCTTTAGATAATTCAGATAATAAGTAGATTTTTCCTTGAATGCTATATGGAAATCTATATGAAATTATATGGCTTAGCGACATGAAAAAAAATACACTTCTTCTGACTAAATCATGATAAAACAGGAACAATTCAGCAAATGTAGCATCATTACAAAATTAAAACATCGGAATCCATAGAAGCCGTCATTTGCAATTGTTTCTCTTCACAAAAATAATACTCATGATTTCATTTTTATTTTTATTGTGCCGACGAGGGCACTCATTTTGGCCTTCCTCGATCCAGGATATCTTGCGCTAGAGTGGGCAGGTGAGGCCGTGAGGGAGATTGTGGAACTCAGGAACACCCAACCACCAGCCTAACTCTCAGGGCTTACGATTTATGATTTAGCAGTTGAGAGAAACAGAAGTATATAGGTAGTCACTGAAGTATATAGATACCATTAACTATTTTTTCTTTCTACCTACCATTTTTGACGTAGAAAAACCTTTAGACAATACGACAAGGACTACTCAGTACTCACATTACCATTACCGATGATTCTCATAAGAAAATTTCTAAAATGAACACTTCATACTTTGATTCAACTGACTTTTGATACCGAAGACTTGAACCATCTCCTTTTAGAAACCAGCTACTCATATTAAATTAACTTTTGCCAATGAATAACTGGATAAAAAGCAACCAACTTCGATAGTTACAGTAAATTGCTTAAATCATAAAGTTTTTTTTAGGGGTTGTTAATTTGTGGCTTTTCAAGCGATTAATCCTAGGTAGTTTTCTTAGAAATGTTTTTGAAAACACAAATGGGAAAAACTCTAATAAAAAGAGCAGACACCATCACACTATCAACAAAATTGGTATTTTGTTCTACATGGTAACTATATCTACTCCAGGATAAAAATTAAAAAAAGGGGGCAACAAATGCTTACATTATTTTCAGCCTTGACAACCTCAAGTGCCTCAAGCTCAGCCAACATCCTTTTATACTCTAGCCGTGCCTCTCCGAGCTCGCTTACAAGCCGTGATACCTTCATGGATCATAAAAATCATTATAAGCAAACAACGCAATTCATAATTTTTTATAAGCCATCACTTATCCATCTCCAGATCACTATTCATATTTTGATCTCAGCATTTAGACGTTTTACATGGTGGGCAGAGCAACCTATACAAAGAACTCCACAAAAAAAAATCATAAGGGAGGAAAAATCTGCTTTACTAATCATACCTTGTAGTTAAGCTGTTCTTCAGACCTCTCTAATTCTAAACATCTGGAACATACAATAAGAATAAAAGATCAAATTTAGAGAAAGATAAGTATGCTCAAAGTTGAGCTATTACCTAGCCACCTAAAACTAAACTACTACATTTTTTAGAAAACTAACTTTGCTTTAAGCTTCTTATGATCCTGCCTCACTACCATAGCCTCATGTTGATTCTGTGGCATTGCATCTAGAGCGACGGGCTGGTAAGAGGACGACTCGAGTTAATAGCAACAACAAAAAATTTACCAAATAATTATACATATATAAAAGATGTTTAGCATGAATAGCAGAGTAGACAGCCAGCCAAACGTAAAATGCTAATCTGACAGTCTTAAACCTGAACATCCATCAGGCGTCCAGCACATGGAGCCTTAGGTTCTTCCCGGTTTTGCCTTCTTCCCCTTCCAAGATTAGACAAAAAATCGTCTTGCGTCCTCTTGACTCCTGCAAATAAAAAGACAGTACACAATAGACAAAATTAAACTTAGAAAAAAAAAAACTGCAACCGCATTTAAGAAGAAAAGGGAAAAACTTACCGGACTCCCGATGGGTTCTGTTTCGAGCAGCTAACAGATCTCCAGCAGGTAAACTAAACACAGGATCAGCTCTACCAACTAGTGATCGACTCACTTTTGAACTTGTATCCACACTTATAGATCTTGGAACATTGGAATCAGCATAGGACGACACAAGTGAGGCTACTGGAGCCTTCTTTTTAACCTGATACCCAATAAGTCCACAATGATGATCCCTACAATCAATTCAAAAATGTGCACTGATAAGCAAGTGGTTTATTGGATTCAAAAACAGTTAAAGGCACAAATTAAAATGAAATTGTTCGACATTAAACATCAATGAGCACATAAATGCTTACCAATACTCCCAAGTCATTTCCTTCAACCGAGTTTCAAGCTTTTGGAAGAGTGATGTCCTTTCAAAATCTTGCTTATTATGAGTAGGCTCAATAAAGTTTGTTTCCAATATCCCTAGCAAACAAAACAACTGTGAGAACAAGCACATTTAAGCAAAACTGCAAAGTTGACAAGAGATGGAGATAAAGTACCTACAACCCCTCTTCCTCTACTGTCCAAATAGCTCACAACCTGCCAAAATGGCTGTTAAGAGAAAAAGTAAGCAAGGAGGATCATCATCCTTAAGAAGACTTGCACTCCAGAAGAACAATAAAAACATCTTTAAATATTGTCACATCTTTTAAATACCACACAACATCTCTACAACAATGTATGACATATTAATGAGATACAAGTCCCTTATGTCATGCAGAAGGCATTAAGTACATGCATATAAATATAACCTCCACAATAATGCTCCTTCAACATAAAGCCACATTATTGAACTTCACCAAAGCGATTCTCTCAAAAAAGTTTTAAATGATTTTAAAAAACCCCAACATATCATCATTGGAAAGAAAAACTAACCGTCACTATTAATAATCCAACCATAAATTATGAAAATGCTACTTGAATTCTTCATTTAACCTCAGCTACCATTCACTCTTCAGAGATGATAACCCAACACAGTGGAAACATCAAACATGAAACTTCATTTTTGAAGTACAAGTTCACAGTATTTAATGTAAAGCCACAAGTGTTATCTATGTGGAAGTACAAGCTCACACACCCATTATGTTATTCATTCTTTAGTCACCTTAAGTACCCTTGTGAGAACCTCACCTCTCCAACAATGATATGGGAATTTTTTTTTCCAGTATGTCTTATCGATACTTTGAAACATAGATTACCAAAACATGAAAATGTCACATTAAACAGCCAAATCCATATTTGGACGTACAATCACATACAAACTTGTATCAAATTAAAAGCTTAATGGAGTTACCAGTATTAGACGGTTCTTATGGTAGACATTAAAGCCATGGATATACACATCAGGAGCTTCCTTCAAAAATCCTATTGTTGTCATTATTTCCTGAAAAAAAGCACCAAGCAATGCCATAAAGATGTTCAGATTTAGGGCACAGACATTAATATGAATACAACAGGGGGATGCAACATTTTACAAGGTATCAAACACACTGAACGTGAATCTTTGAGATACTCGTTTAGAAGCTAAGATTAAACAAAAATCCCCTATGCTTTTCTAGACCATAACTCTACAATCTTTGAGAAACATGTTTTTGTTTACAATCTAGAAATTGGAGTGAGAATCATAGTTTGGCCTAGTGGTTGAAGGTTTTTTCTTTCATCATTGTGAAAAGGATTCAATTCTCACCACCTATAGAAAGGATTAATTTCCCTCTCCCCCTTAAAGGAATCTATAGCCTTAGCCACCAATTAGAAAAAAAAGAAAATTGAAGTGACCCATCAAAAACAGTTTTTTTAGTTTTTACCAGCATGGCAGCATAATCTTCTTCAAATTTCAGAACTATAAGACAATGAATTCAAGCATAATCATATTATATCTTACAAAAATGGTCTCTGCTCCACAAAGATTTCACTTCAATGAAATCTCACACTGAAAGATAAAGTCTAACACAAGTAATCAATGTCATTCAGCACCACCAAATAAGATTGATGTAAAGGATGAAAAGCAAATGGAAGTGTTAGAAGTAACCTCTTTCGATCCACCAATTTGAGGTCTATACATGATAAACTCCTGATATTTGAGATCGTGTGCTATAATGTGATGCTCTACAACCTTCCCACGCAATATGATACAGAAATTTTGGGGAATCCGTAGATACAAGATGGACAGGTATACCTGCAGGTAATACCAAAAGAACTTAACCTCTGATACATAAAATAATTTCACAACCATGCAAAAACATATAATTACACGAAGGGAGTAACGATATTGGTTGCCAATGTGCTTTTCGCTTATCAACAATTTTGCATTTACTTTCTTAGCATCATCCGATTTTCGCAGGCGAATATCCTGAGGCCAAATGGCAGATAAATGATCAGGGAAATACATAAAACTAACAATACTTCTGCTAATACAAGTTAAAAGTATGAAGAATAAACCTCGAGATCACTTTCAAAATCAAACTCTAATGTCCCATCATCCGTAAACCACAAATTGAAAATTATAACTTTGGTTCCATGTGCCCCAATGTCTTCGAACTGCCATCAATTTCACGTACAAAAGAAACATAAAATCTCATTAAAGGATAGCCGACAGCTTGACACACAAGACATTATACAGTGCTATACTACACTTGAATTTCATTGTACTTAGCTAGCCATTAAGTAGTTAATCAAATTTGAACAGCAAGTTTTTGAAATGAGGGCTCTACAAGTATCGCTGATCATGATAGGCACATTTCAAATACTCTACAACATTCCATTACCCTATTGAGTTTTTGGAGACAGATGTACGCAACCTTACCCTTGTAATAACTAAGAGGTTGTTTCCAATCGACACTAGCAAAACCATCCGCAAATTCACATAAATAAGAAATACAAACAATAAAAGAAATATCCCTTGGGCTAGAAGCATATCCAAGGACATACTCCCTCTTTCCTTATGAATTAGTTTTCGTTCGTTGCTTTGACTTTGCACCATTTCCCTTTTTGGAAATGTCCCCACCACTTTTTTAATTTTCATCCACACATTTTCGCTCCTTTTACTACTATCCTCACTATTTCAATGTCCCCACCACGTTCTTAACATTTGTACCATTTAAAGGTGTTACAAGAGCGAGCAACATGCAAGCACAACAAGATAGCAAGGAAAATGTTATAGTGAATTTAGGAGCAAAGCACAAACAATGTGTTATACATAGAATAATGAAATGTTTATGAATTAAAATCTCTAACATAAAATGCAAACAAATGGTGTAAGAAGTTAGTACATTCCAATATCAGGCAAACCCAGTTAGATGTAGCCAAAAGGGTTACTAGCCCCTACGCTTCAAATTAGTATTCCATAGAGCAATAACGGAGACCCAACGAATATAGGAAAGGAAATAATAAAATTCAGAAAAAACAAGAGCTCACTGAGGTCAGTAAAGAATTTTTTTATTAAAAATTTAATGTTCAGAAAAATCTCCACAAGAGTGTGGGGCTGAAGAGCATGAAGGTAATGAAAGACCCTTAGCCAGAAAATGAAGAACAATAACCATCCATAGTTGACCACTTAAGAAGGGCATATAGTATAAGCTACAAGAAGACCTAGGACATAAACGTAAAAGTAAAACAAAACAATGGATTCAGCATTTCAGCTTCAATAGAACAAAATTATCTAAGTTCATCATGAGTAAGGTTACTGGATAGAATGGTAATGGGATATCAAGAAACTATAAAGTCAGTCTTGAACTTATCATAACATAACATATACCCACACTCCAGCACAAATTTGAGAGATAAAACAGCAAGCTCAATCCTTTCCAAAGCAGCGACTTCAACTACTTTGATGAATGCTAGAAATACAGCGTCTAGATTCCATATCATTAATCACTGAATCAGGATACTTCTTGGCATAATGATATCTCTAAAAAGGGTAGCAGGTTGCGAGAATAAAGAAATTAGAGAAAGATATATGCTTACCTGCTTCATTAACTCGTTTTCACTTTGATATGGTGACCATTGCAAAATGATGGATAAATTTGACTTGAAATACTCTCCACCATAGCGATGTAGAGGTTCAAAGGTATCAGTTAAGACGTTGTACTCATAATCAACCTAACAAAGCCAATAGTTGAATGATTTAGCATGCATAGTCCATTTCAACCAATAATATTTAAAAAAACACAGGATATAATCATAAAGGCTCACATAAATTAGAACCCACGTAAAGGGATCACTATGCCCACCTATATGAAATTCTAACATTGCTTGATCACACTATGTTAAATAGTATAAAAGTCACAATAAATAATTGAGATGGCAAGGAAAAAACTTCTTGTTTCAAATGCAATTACAGGTGCCAAGTACAATCTATTACCCTGGTTACAAATTCATATCCAGGACATTAACAGCGAATAAACTACTGAAAATGATGCAACTTATGTTGTATTATATCCATAACATCAATAAATAAATAGAAACCAATAGAACATTTTGTACAAAGCATAACCTTTTATCAGTGCTTACCATAGGTACCACTATCCTGTCTAGGCCTGTTCGTGACAAATACGTGTATGACAAGAGACCAATGCTTTGAGTCAATGTCCTGATGATCAAAAAAAATCATAAGACCAGAACAAGAAAAAACATAATAAATCAACTGAAACCAACAAATAAGACCAAAATTCATTGAGAATAACCAGTACAAAAGCTACTTGAGCTTGAGTAGGTCAAATTGATACAATAGAACTTTTTTGTTTCACTATTTGAATTAAAGATTAGCTCATACTTCGTCTTATAAGTAATATAACAATTCATCATAGGAGCAAAATATGTGTGCAAAACACTTTGTGAACCACTGCTACACCAAGTTACAAAATGAGTGAAAACAAGATCAGCTCAGCACCAAATATGATGCAAGAAAAGCAATTCAGATAAGAGACAATTAGTTAAACACACCTGTCGTTCAAATGCCGAGTGAAAACTATAACATCAGCTCCAAGTCGCATGGTGCTGGTTTTGAATCCATTACCGTCTGAAAGTTAAACGGTCAACTATTCCACTAATCGGATATTTAAACAGGAGTAAAACTTCAAAATTATAGGCTCGACTTACATCGCCCAATTGCCGATTTAGATTTTTTGTCCGAAAAACCAAAACTCATACAACGCCGGATTGCCTCTGGATCCATTCCACCACCATCATCTGCCAGAAGTATCAGTTTTAGAAGCTCCCATGAGAAGCATAATAAAAATACATAACATAAAGATGCTTCTTCAAAATAAATTTAACAACACACCTTGAGTCAACAAGGCTGGGGATCCATCCCTTGGATTTGAAATTTTATCTACAATTACAAAAGAGGCTCCATTTTGTATCTATTCAATTAAGCAAAATAGAAAAGACAAAAATAGTTACTTGCAATGTCCTACGTAGCCCAAAGGCTGCTATCAAAACAAAGGATTTGGCCCAAAAGATTGATGGTAAACCACAAACAGAGATTTTATGTATTTGACATCATGGGAATGTTACCAAATTTTAGAAGATCAATTCATGGTCAAAAACACCTTGCAAACTTCTTTAATAGAAAATTGTTCGATATAATCCAAGCATTCTAAGTTTTGATGTGCTAGTCAAGAACAATTATGGCAAGCTTACAAAAATAGTACATAATGTTATGGCCGCCACTATGAACAATAAAAAGCCTTTCAAATTATCATTTATCAAATGCAAAATAAATAGATCATAAGATGATTACATTGGGTGATAATGATAAAAAGTAATAACCAAAAAATGTAACTACTATTTCCATTTTGCGAATATAAAAAATTACAACTCGTTTTATATTAACTTGTAGAAACTTCAAACTAATCAAACTTATAAGTCTACGACAGCCCAACTCAAAACATTTACAGTATTTGGCAAACTAACCTCATCCATTGCATTGTCAAGAAGTTCTGCAACAGCTACACAAAAGCCAACAAAAAAATTAGAGATTGTGAAAGAAAATTCAGCATCAACTATATTCCTACATAAAAATGAATCAAAACATTTGACAATTGAAATCCACAAAATGAACCTCCAAAAGCCCACTTATGTGAAGTTGCATTTGAGTGGAGAAACTTTGGGTGAACATGCAAGTGATTTTGCCTACCTGTAAGAGAATGATAGATGATATCAGGGACCTTAATATTGTATTGCAAATTCATAAAGCTTTTATCTATATGTAAAACTTTTATTGACTAACTTTGAACATGAGATTTAGACTTCAGCGCATCTTCATAGTTTCCAGCTTTCCAGAATTGTCGACATATTGGTGCCGGACATATAGGTGATGAAGAGAAATTTGTATCTTCAATAGGAGTTTGTGTTGTTTCTAATATATTGGCCTCTTCATTGTGTTCAATGCTTAATGCATTTGATATATCATTGTTAGATACTTCTGCTCCAAGTTGGACATCCCACCCAGGAGGGGCCAAATAAGATGAGTGGTTATCTCCGTTTTGGATAAAAGATCCATTTAATCCGCGTTCTGACTTCACATGACTAAGATCAACTTCTTCCATTTTCACCACTGTATTTCACGTCTTACGCTAAATCATAGAATGAGGACATGGAACCTAAATCAAGTACACCATAAATATCTTCATTTAATTTTGTATTTGTATTATAAAAAAATATGCGGTAAAACACATTGAATACTAATTGACTAGTTCTTCGCTTAGTTCCTCCCTTTTTATGTAGATCTCAGGAAGAGACTAACTTGTTGACTTATACAATGGACCAAAATCAAAAAGTTAAGCAAATTTATATAACAAAAGGTAAAAATTTGAAATAGATAAGATTAATTATAAAAATAAAGCACAAAATAAGAACAAAATCAGCTTACTTCCAAATGTAAGTGCCTCCAGCCCCAGAGCTCAGGTTCGGTGCTGTTTGCTGTTTGCAGTTAGTAGCTGCGAACAGAGGCAAACTGGTCAAAAAAAGTCAACCAAACTGTTCTCAACCTGGTCAAACAGGGTCAACTCCCTGTTCACAGTTACTAACTGCGAACAAGAGGTTGACTCTGTTTGACCAGGCTCCTCTGTTCGCACTTAGAAAGAAGTTGTTGCATTTAGGGACATACATGTTCGCACTTACTAACTGCGAATAGGTGATTTGGTCAAAAAAAAGTCAACCCTGTTCGCAGTTAGTAAGTTCGAACAGCTTCTTTGGCTTTTTTTTGAATCAAACCACTTGTTCGCAGTTAGTAAATGCGAACAGACCCATACCTCATGTTTGGGATTTAGGCGCTTATATTTGAAAATAAGTTGATTTTGCTCTTATTTGAAGCTTTTTTTTATAATTAATCTTATTCCTTTCAAATTTGCACAAAAGGTGAGAGTGAGATGTGAATATATCCGCAATAAGACCACAAAGCTTGGAACCCATAAAGACTTCTCAGACTTATACATGGCCCAAAAATGTAAAAGGCAAAACCTACTCCCATCACTAACATCCCTCCATAAAGATACGCCATCATGAAGTGTTTCTTAGCTCTATAACAAACAAATACATGTACAAAAAATAGCTTTTCAAATATCTAGAGCATAACATATGAACAGCTAAAGTTTTACTTGGTTTATTTGAGACTAGCACACCACAAGTATTTAGATCATTGAAACTACCTATTCAAATCAACGTTTTACCTTCTTTAGCCCCCCCAATCTTCTAATTAAAAGTGGACATATGGAAACAGTATGAGTTAGAACTTCTAAATGTGGCCATATAAAAGATATGATTGAACAATAAAGAAAGTCCACCATTATCTCATCGGAAATGTAACTCTAAGGTAATGCAACAAGTGTAATAACTCAAAAAGATCCTCCATCCACCAAGGAGAAAATCAAGATATAAAGCTATGGCAACTTCAGCAAGAATAAAGATGAGGAAACGATGTGACATCCCATCCCCAAAAAATCTTTAAGAAAAACACAAAAAAAATACCTCATGCATATATTGGAATCTATTCTACCAAAGAAAAAACTCTCAAAAAAGCTTGTATAAAAACATATGTACTCCAAGTACCCTACAACATGGTAGCAAGTTCAACTATTGCATCAAAGTGATTCTCACACAACTAGTTACCTAAAGTCTTACGTTACTGTAAATATGTAGTAAAACTCCAACTTGTAATCTCTCAAGTCTTAAGTATGCCTAGCCCATTGAAAGCAGTTTAAAAAAGAATGTAAAGGAAAGCTTCAAAAAGTGCAAAGAATAGAATAATGACAAATGTGACTACGTATCAAAAGCAAATCAAAAGAGAAATAAGCCCTCTTGTGTAGGTTATAGTCCTATCAACCAAGCATCTTACAAACCTCTTCAATAATCAAACCCACATCTCTCAATATACCTTTTAAAAAGTCCAAGGTGGTCCCTATGGCTACAACTTACAAACCTATTCATTAGCCGTCAAGTTTACAAATTTTGCACTTTTTAATTTATGTCCTATGTTTCATTATACTTGCTACACTTTCCTTATTTAACCGTTTTAAATTACATACTACATTACGATTTTTGGCATAGAATAACTATGTAAATAACTATTTTACGCCATTTTTTTTTTCTTATTCATACTTCATTAACTTTTACACATATCTCTTTAGAGATTATAATGGTCTTTATAACACAAAAATATCAATTTCTTAATTCTTGTGCAAAAGCTTGTGTAGCGGGTAAAACAGAACGAAGAAAGTATATTTTAAACACAAATTCTTGTGAGAGACGGTCTTTTTAAAAGACCATCTCTAATTGGACTAGGCCAAAAAGGAAAATATAGAGTAAGTTTTTCGGTAAGCATTAAGAATATTGTAAGTAAGCATTTAGAATATTGTAAGTACTTAAATACTTACTCGGTGGGCAAAATATATTGTAAGTAAGCATTAAAGATGTTGTAAGTATGCATTAAGGATATGATAAGTAGGCTAGTAAGCTAAGTTTCTCGGTAGACATTAAAAATATTATAAGTAGGCATTTTAAGTACTTTTTCAGTGGGCATCAAGTATATTGTAAGTAGGCATTAAGGTTAAATAAGTGGACATTAAGGTTTAATGGGATGGGCCTGAGAGACGTCTCTCAAAGAGACGGTCTCTTAGGAGACCGGCTGTATTTTAGAAAAAGGCCTAAATATTTAAACTCACCTTGGGCCACCAAGTTCTCAAACGGTTTGGATGCCCTTATCCTCTCCTTCCTAGCACAAAAACCATCAACAATTCCACATATTTCCCCAAAAAAGCATCCCCTACACAATATAAAAGATCTTCTTACTTTGAATCACAAGGGAGGTCAAAAACAACATCCAAGAACCCAAGATCATTTGACATGGTTACAACCCCGTTTGACCTATTTAAATTAGAACCATATTGTCAAAATTAGGTTGTATCGTATCTAATTAAACAAATCGCCAAATTTTTAAATCCGACTCTCTTCCTAACTCAATTTTTAGATAATCGATAAAACACAACATCATCTTAAACTAATTTTACTAAAATTAGGATCAATTCGAGTTGCGGAACAAGTTTGAAAGTAAAATTTACCAATTTTCAAAACCTAAGGTCAGATCGATAAGATTTTGGTTTGAGTTTTCTTGTGTCGCAAAACGATTCAATCTAGATCAAGGTACAATTTAGGGTCAATTATTAAATAAAAAATCCCTAAATACTTTAGATTTTAGAATTAGAAAAATAAAACCAAAAAAGTCTTTTGAATAAAAAAGAATAAAAGAAAATAAAGAGAAAGTGTAAAAGTGAATAAAAAATAAAAGACAAATAAAATTAGAAAAAGAAGGAGAAAAAAATAGGAATATATTAGTACATTTATGTCGATAACAAGATAGAAAATAGATAAGGGAGAAAAATCTAACTCTTTTTTTAATAACTCGGGTATCTGGAGCAGTTTACGTGCACAAATTATTCACAAGGGCCTGAAGATAATGACCAAGAAAACCTCTAGTCGCCCTAATGGGACTCGAACTTGTGACCATTGTTACCTGGACTGGAACGACATTTGGTTTTGAACGGGGAACGAGACCGAGAACAAGGAATGCAACTTAGATTGACTCGGGAACGATTGGGTACAAGATAAATTATGTATATTATTTTCAAGGTTTCATCTCGTTTTTCCTCCTTTTTTTTCTTTAATTTGTAAATGAAGGTAAAAATGCCCTACAAAAAAAGGTATTCTACACCGGGACGTCACCTTGAGCGTTTGGGTCGCGTTTCGTGGTGATTAAGGACGAACGTTCCCGAATCATGGAATGTGACTACGTTCCACGTTCCATGTTAACTATGCATGTGACCTCTAGATATAATCGAAGAGCTCAACCACTTGAGCTACCCCTCAGGGTTTCTACATTAGTATGTCTTCCTTTGCTTCAACTTTCTCTTGTTTGTCTCCATCTTCTTCATATTCTTTTCCTCTTTTCTCTCTTCAATAACTTCCTTAATCTAGAAATCAAATTTCCCATTTGATTTTCTTGGGTTGCCATATAACCGATTTGGATTGCCATTGACCCGAAAATGGGGCTAATCAACTCGAATTGCAATTCGCTACACACCTAGGTGAAGGTCTCTGGAATATCAGGAATCCCACATCGATTGATATAATAGGTAACGAACCCAACCGCTTGACCAATCCCTAGGCAACCACATGCCTCGCAAGCACTAGATGTCTACAACATGTGTAGTAGAGCCTTCGCATCAGCAAGTCGTCATGGATACTGCTAAATGAAAAAAGCCTACTCATCGCTCAAGTAAGGTTGCCTCCATGCTCATCGCTCAAGTAAGGTTGCCTCCATGGACTCTGTATTTAGGTGGAAACCCTAGGATGGATTTTGAATGACAAGGGTAGTCACTCTATTACATGTGCCCATTAGGCTAGGGGGCAATATTGTTGTCTACAACCATCACGATCTCCGTAAAGAGGTTGTTATGAGATTTTTCTCTTACCCTAATGAACGCTATGTGCACTATGATACTTTTTATTTTGAAGAAACATTAGTTCTTTTGTAATTTCATGTTGTTTATGCTTTATATTCGTTATACATTGATTATATGTTATTTTTATGCTCAAATTTCACACAAAAATTAAATAATACATACTTTTTGGGCAAACTTAGTGAAAAATAAGGGTAACTAGATAAAATTAGATCAAAAAATTATCTTAAAGATATACAAAACCCTTTGCATTGAACACGAAATCCGTTTCAAGATCGTTACCGCAAGTCCGCAACCGTGATCGAAATTATATTGTGCACTATGTATGTTATATAAAAGCAATAGATCTAGCTTTATGTCTTTTCTTTTTTGCCCCTCATTCACATTATCTAAGACACAACTTTGACCACTAATATATTAATCATGTATCAATTATAATTGAAACAAAATATGATAAATTATGAATGCCAAAATTAAGTGAGTACTCAAGATTTATACTCCCTTCGAATCAATTTAGTTATCCCATTTCCTTATTTAGCAAAGTCTTTTTAGTTGTCTCATTTCTATTTTTGTCAATCTTTTTTTACCTAAATATCCTTAGTTCACACAAGTAATTATGAACATACCCCCATATACCTTACTTACCCAACTATCCTTCACTACTTACCCTTTACTACTTATTCTTTTTAATGGACCCCACACCATCCTTAACCGTGCCCAAGCAAATGGGACATCTAAATTGGTTCGGAAGGAGTATAATTAAGAGAATAACAAATGAAAAATGGTTTTCAAATGACTTAAAAGATTTTGAAAATATAAGCAAATCAAAAAGTATCCAAAAAATTAATCAAAAGAGAGAGACAAAAGTCACAAAAAATTAAAGCATAAACCTTTAAACCTATTTGTGCTAAAAGAAGAACGTCTCTTACATGAGACCTTCTCACCATGAAACAAATTAATAAAAGAGGTTCATTAGGCTAAAAATTTTCATTATTGGGTTATTAAACACAACTATAGAGAGCACGTCTCACAGTGAGACCGTCTCGTACAAAAATTTGTGAAAGAAAAAATATGAAACTACAGATCTAGCAATTTACTTACAACTCCAAGTAAATCTACCAAGCTACAAAAATAGTAAGATCCAACCAAGTACCAATTGATCAAGATCAACAACTTCAAACACAATAAAGCAAATCTGCAAGATCACACAGATATTAAGTCAAAAACAGCATAAACCCACAAATTAGCACTTCTGCTGCTCTCAAATCAAATTGCAAAACATATTTGTAGTACACAAATTCAAAAAATCACAAACCCTAACCTCTTATAGAAACTTCTCCAAAAAAACAAAATTTGGAAATTTTCCTTATTAAGCCCTAAGAGAGAGAAAATTTGATTTTATATAACCTCTCAAAGGTCACGTGACAAACACTAAAAAGCAACTTAAGGCACGTGACAGGATAAAGACAGTTGTTACATAGACCGATACAGCTGTTCTTCGAAAAATAAAGCGAAAAATATAACTTACTTTTGAAATCTCGGGGATAGGAGAAGTACCGGAGGAATTTGGAGCTGGTACTTGGGCGGTGGAGTTTTCTTCTAAAGCCCGGGTGTGAGAGGGATGGTTATCAATTGAGAGTGGTGATGTGGCGTCTGTGAGGAGGAAGCGAGGCTGCCATGGAGGTGGCGTGTTTGGCGGCAGCCTTAGAGCTGCTGCTGGGCTGCTAAGCGTGTGGATGGGGTGGCGCAAAGATGATGTTGTTCTGTGCGTGTGAGAGAAAGAGGAAAGGAGTGGCGCATTTGGCTGGGGCAGCCGCTGCCACTGTTAGTGGTGGTGGTAGCGGTTGTTGCCCTTGTTGGTGTTGTGATTAGTTGAGAGGAACCAATGTCTAACTCTTATTGTGGTTACCCTTGAAAAGAGAGGGAGAGTTCATTTGTACTCATTGTGAAATTTTCATAAAAAAATATTTTAAAAAATTTTAAAAACATTAAATAATAAATATTATTTTATTGAATAATAATTTTATGAAGGAAAAATAAAGACCATAAATATTAAAAAATATTAAAAAAATTAAAAAGCAAAAAATATAAGGTTTGTACGAAACATATGAGGACCATCTATAAGTAATATAAAAATTTTTTAACGAAGTTAATGGAAAATATGTGAGAAACTGAGAACCATAAATTTATTAATTATTAAAATATTAAAATGGGGTTGAATAAGGTTATGTTTGTCCCAAATTTATAATATAAATAAAAAGATTCTTTATAAGAATAACAAATAAAACATTTAAAAATATAAAATTAAAACTTCTTTTAGGAACGGATGGAGTACGCAATAGCCCATAGTGGTATTTTTTTAAAAAGATAAAATAGAGTCAGAGTCTTCTATATAGTATCCCGCATAATTCATGATCCAAAAGGAGGTTCTCAAGCAGATCATACTCGTGCCCCCTCCAATAAGAAAATAAGGAGAAATTTGTGCACTCAGATTATTCCCAAAAAGATAGGTTACTGCAAAGATGTTATGATTATCGGTGATTTCCACCAAGTAATCAAAACATGTTAAGAAAATCAATCATATTAGTTAGTGAAGTTAGAAGAGGACATGTCACACATTTGTGATTGGTTGTTTGGGAACTACACAAGTATACTAGTACATTGTACCAAGTGTTAGGGTGTTTGGGTGAAGCAAATCTTGGGCACCAAAGTTAGAATTCAGACCAAGGAAAAGTGTAAGAGTAATTGGACAAATGGGGACCATGGGGTACTTGGAAAAAGGCAAGAAAATGGCTCAAAAGTTGCTGCCCTTATGCTATACACTGCTGTTGTCCTTCATTTTGTCAATTTTTGCGTTCTGTTGGGTATGCTAGGTTGTTGCCCCCTCCTTGTGGTTTCTTCTCATATAATACTCTTCTACATGTTAAGTTATTAATGCACCAAAGTCTTATGCATATAGCATCCTTCTAGCTTATGTTTTCTCTCTAATTAGCTCCTCTCTTTTTTACATTAAACCTCCATTTGTAATTCCTCTTTAGTTTATATTTCTCATTTAAACACATTAATATTAATCTTATACTAGATGGTGGATGTATCCATGATTGGTAAACCACCGTAAATCTTTGTCTTGATTATGTCTTAATTATTGTCATTCATTACATTAACTTGCATTATTTGGTTCTACACTAAGACGCATCATAAACACTCACCTAAACTTGATTTGTGATACTTGAGTGAGATATATACACCCCTTCTTTCAAAAGAGATAAGTGAATAACACACAATACGACTGAAATGACACAAGCAGCTTACAACACATATTAAAATTGTAACTGAACTATTATAGAAAAAGTAAATGAGAGACAAAAAAAAAAGTAAATTAATAACTAAATACAAAGACATAACTATGTAAGGAAAGGAAAAGTAGTCAAAAATTATCAAAAGTTTAAAGGCTTTCCATCATATTATATTTGGTCAGGTCTTCACAGTTGTGAAACTCTCACAAGTCAATTTTATTTGCTCCTCCCACGTCTTTTTGAGTCTATTTTGACTTTGATTACCCTCAACTATAATGTTTTCCATCATTCTTATTGGCGCGTATGCAGTTTTTCTCTTCATATGTTCAAACCACCTCAATTTGTTTTCATGTACTTTTGTCAACAAATGGGCAACCCTTAAGCATCTTTCTCAACTCATGGTTTCTGATTCTATCCATCATTGTGTACTCATACATCCACCTCGTCATTCTCATATCCACTACATCCATCTTATGTTCAAAGGACTTCTTTGCGTGCCAACATTCTATCCCATACACAATGCAAGTCTAATCATAACTCAATTGAATATCTTTGTAAGGAAAACTTTTTTATCACATAGCACCCTAATGGTTGTTTTCCACTCGAGCCAGCCTGCTTGAATGGATTACATCAATATTGATCTCCCCGATACTCTGGATAATTGACATTATGTATTTACACTTTGTTGTACGATGGATAAAATAAGTACTTTTATTTCTTTAATTGACAAAAAATGATAAAAATTTTGGTGATTTTATCATATGCGAAAAGTATATCAAAATGACACGTCTCATCATCTTACTTGTTGACATATATTTTTTAAAAATTTTTGAAAACAAATTTTACCAAAAAAAGTAATTGTAAACAAAATCTCCCTCGCTTTCTCATCCATCCAAATTGTCCATTACCATACTCAACCCCTCACCATCCACTACTTGGCCCATTTCTCCAACCACCACCCATTTCCCACCATCAACTTCCCTCACCCACCTTTCCTCACAAGTCACAACGAACTAGTAACTACATCCCCTACCTCCCCGCCCACCCCACGAGCGACCTCTTCCCTCGCCCACAGTATTATTCGAGGTGTAATTGAATCCCACAACCAGGATATAGGAAGATATATTGCAATTGGGTTAATTGACCCCAGTTGAATTTTAGTATATTATAAATTTTAATTTATAATGATATTGACAATAACTTTTTTTTTAAAATTTCATTTTAAAATCTAAATTCGCAATGGCGCACAAATAACTAAGGATGATAAAGTAGATGGAAAGTTGCGGTATACTTTTCCCATATCTATACTCACCTAAATTTTTCATACCTACTGCCTACCTACCACCCATATCAGATAAAATTTTAATCTATGCATAACGCGTACCCACTTGGATATACATTTAAATCCAGTACCATCCACTATGACCAATTGGGTAAACCCATAATTGATATGTCCACCTTATACCTGCCTCACATACACTCTAAATTCTTGTTATATACTTTATAAGTCTTTACAAATTTAATTGTATATTTAATTTTTTAATATCATATAATATAATAAAATAAAAATAATATATTTAATTTTTTGTTAATAGTTTTTAATAAAAATATATAAATTTAATATAAATTAGAAAAATTGTATATATGGCGAACGTCAATAACACAGACGGTGGATATGAGAGGGATAAAAACCACCTATCCACTACCCATTGATTATCCACCAAATTTATTATTCATACATATACCTGCTTCACCTGGAGCGAATGCAAAAGTAAAACTCGTATAATTATACGCGTATGTCATCTCTAGGCACATTCTGGGGGCATTTCAATTCATATCTTTGCTAGTTAAATCGTCTGGACCAACTCCGAGTTCTGACTTGTGAATTTACCTAATAACTCACTCAGTTGATTCCCCTCTTTTTTATTACCATTCACAGACAGAAGGAATAACAGTGGGAATGTGAGCATTATATTCACTTGGCAGAAGAAGAGATTTGAAATTTATTTGGATAATTTAGGTATCCGATCTGATTATCTGAAGATCCCGTATAGGGTTTGCATACCCCTAGTGAGAATGTCAATCCTAGCTTAGTTGAAAATTAACCAAAAGAAGGTATATTAATGATTCGTATGTTGTATTGCTCACAACATGTTCGATGAAATGCATAGCTGAACTGCTGAAGTTTCATCGTGAAATTTGATTTAATACAATCATTGCAAAACGCCAAAGCTTTGAAGAATTATTATGGATATTGGGCACTGTTACCTTGATGGGAATGCTGATTGTGTCGAGTTTTGTCCCCACAGTGGGTTCCAGAACATTCTAGCTGCTACTACATACACTTTACAAGAGGGTGATCAGCCAAGTCGAGCTGGGAGTATTTCATTGTTTGATGTTAATGGTAGTAGCCGTAGTATCAATCAAATTGGCGATGTTGAAACTGCTGGAATTTTTGATATCAAATGGAACCCAGTTCAAGATGGGGTGAGTCCCTTGATTGCTCAAGCTGATGCTGCTGGGTGTTTGAGGATTCATGAGCTTGAGTGTTCTTCAAATGGATCAAGTTTGTCAGGTTGATTTGATTTTTTTTAGCTTTTACTATTTTAGATAATAATTACTTTCATTTGAAGTTTGAACCTGTATGTACTTCATACCTTGTAGGAGCTAAATGCTAATGATGTATTGCTAGACACTACAACTCTACAAGTCTACAAGAACATTCTATTACCCCAAATGCAATAAATGGCCTCCACCAGGATGAGCTTTGGGGTTGGATGTACGCAACTTTACCATTGTTAGTTAAGATAACATGAGATTTGTCGGGGAACCAACTCAACCAAAAACTTAAGCTGATGGTTGAGGCTCTAGGATATTTTGTATACTCTTAACACACCCATCATACGAGTGCCCTTTGGGGTAGAAGGGTGGATGCATCACAAACTCTCGTCATACCTAGCGCGAAATATTTCACATGAATTTGAGACGAGATTCGAACTTGTGAGCTTTTTGTCGCGTTGACTCTGATACCATATTAAGAAACTAACTCAACCAAAAGTTAAAGCTTAAGTTTATGGTATACTCTTAACATGATTTGTTCTGAATTTCTATTAACTTCTTGGTAGCAATCATTTGCAACTTCACAAGATTAACACGAATTTAATACTACATATAAATCATTGAGTCACTATAATTTAGTTTATTAGAATTTGAAATCAAAAAGTACAAATTTTTGGTCCCATTAAAAATGTATATTAATGATGTTAGGTAGTACCGTAGTAGCTAAATGAGTTGAACATTCTCAGTTATTGCCTTTATCATCTCAAAAGAACATTTTTTTTTATTTCATGTCAATTGAAAATATTGTTATTGCTTTTTACAACATGTTTCATGGTCTTTCTCATGTGAAAAAAGCTATCTTTGTGCTAATTAGTGATTACTGTCTTGCATATATATATATATATATATATATATATATATATATGTCGAATTATGGTTTTGGAATCAATTTTTTTTGTTAAATTTTGTATGCTTTCAAAAAGATGTATATTTCATCTGCCCCTTTGAGTTTTTTTACTAAAGGTCCCTCACAACATGTCCCTTCAAGTAGGAAATTTAAAGAGCAGAGGAGTAGAGCATAATGTGTCTATTGTCAAATGATTTCATGGGGTATAGACCGTAGATGGTCAATTACTAGCTTAATTAGTGGACATACTGTGGTTTTGCCATAGGAAAAGGAGATAATGCACAAGATATTGTTGTTCTTGCAGAGGTAACTCTTGTGATGCAGAAGGTTATTAAGTGATATAGTAAACAGTTGTGGAACCATCTTGTAAATTGAGGGTCGTTTGACCCCACTTTAAACTCAAAATTTTAAAAACTTGTATTAAATTCAAGATATTTGTATATCTTCTTATAAATTCACTCCAAATTTTTATAATTGCAATTCGACCCCACAAAATATGTTTTCTAGATCCGCCATACTTATGAATTCAGTGTTATTTTTTGTGTTGTTTTTGCAATGCAGGAACCTTACTTAAAGAGAGCTGTGGTGTTCAAATCAGCTCCTCAATGTGCCTTTGCTTGGATTGGAACCCCTTAGCCACATCACTTACAGTCGGGCTTTCTGATGGTTCCGTCTCTGTTGCATCTCTTGCAGAATCACAACTCATTGAAGATCAACAATGGAAAGCTCATGACTTTGAGGTATGGGCGGCTTCCTTTGACCCCCATCAGCCATCTGTTGTGTACACTGGTTCAGATGATTGCAAATTCATTGGTTGGGATTTGAGAAGTGATACTTCTATACCAGCATTTCGAAACTCGAAGGTCCACAAAATGGGGATTTGTTGCATTGTGAAGAACCCTCATGATCCATGTTCTTTACTTACCGGTAGCTATGATGAACAATTAAGGGTCTGGGATGTCAGGTCTATCTCAAAGCCAGTCCACGAAACTTCCATCTGTTTAGGGGGCGGAGTTTGGAGGATTAAGAATCATCCTCACATTAATGGCCTCGTGTTGGCAGCTTGTATGCATAATGGCTTTTCCATTGTTAAAATAAACAATGGAAATCTGAAAGTAATTGAGACATATAATAAGCACGGCTCGCTTGCCTATGGAGCAGATTGGCAGCGAAAAAGGCCAGATCAGGAAGGGAAGAAAGAGGGTAATGTGGTGGCTACTTGCTCGTTTTATGATAGACTTCTTCGAGTCTGGATTACTGAGGCCGATATTCTTGCTTGACGCTGTTGTTTCGATCTCTGAATTTGTAATTGTAAAATCAAATCGGATTTTAAATTATGTTTTGGAGTCATCTAGACTATGTATGGCTGTTCGAACGAGGTTCGGATATTTTTATATTACATGATTGCTTTGTGAAAGAATTTTTTTCATTGATATTATTTTCCCAAAAAAAATCATCTATAATTTACCTTCTAGATTACAAGTGGATAGATTAACGAGAAATATGCAAGATTGACTATCGGAACTCGCTTTTGGTTCTGCAAACTGCCAAGTTCTATAGATCAAATTGCCTCTGGTTGGTTGGAAACAGAAGCTGCTCAAGGGAACATGAAAATTGCTCAAAAATTTGAAGGGGAAGAACTTGAATACGACAAAAGGTTAGTCCTGTATCCGTAGATTTATGAGTCCAATCAAAGTACGTGCTATGATTGTTATCGATGACCAGTTGAGTCGTTGACCACCAGTGGGACTGACATGCCTACTGTCTGAATCATTACTTCTGAAGATGAGACCGAGGGTGCAGAAGCACCTTTCATTCATGAAGGCATCCTGAGAATCTACAATACCTTACTTGAATACACTAGGCTGTTTTAACTTGGAATTTTAGCTGGTTTATACTTCTAAAAATCATGTTCTAAGTGTCCTACTATCATGCTATGCATTACTTCTTTCCAACTTTTCTTCCTGGTTCTCAAGAAGCCTTTTATCCAGGAAAAAAGGTGGAATATAGTTGAGAATGAGATCATGATCTCTATTGCTTGTGAAATGGGTTTGTTTGCAGCTTGCTTGGCTATTCTAGACTGAGAAATGTCTACTGGAGCTGAGAGAGCAGTTGGCATATTCATGCTGTGTCTGTTTTTGTTAGGATTTCTTGCATTAATCTGCAACGAGTGGAACTCTTTGTTTAAGCAGTAATACTTTTGGCGAGGGAATGGGATTATGGGAATGTTAGTTCATCATCAAAGACTTCATTTTCTGATTTTAAGTCAAGACTTGGAGTTCATACAAAGATCTGGAAGCCATTTTCAGATCCAAGTAAAAGTATTTGAATGTAAGTATATACTTTGCTATTGTAATTCTTTCATGGATGCTTATGAATGTTGTGAAATAAAGCTAATAGATAGATTGATTATCAATTTTCTCCTGTGATGTAATTTTTCATGCATGAAAATAAAGATAAGTAATTCTGATATATGATAATAGAACCTTCCATAATGCTATAGCATCTCCATTAATACTATTAGTTTATTACTAAGTAAAGGCTGAATCCCACATCGAAGATCTATAATTTGTATCAGTACAACTTCAATATAAAAAGTCAAGGGCTTTAAGTTTAAACTCATACCTTTCTGGGCCTTTTGGCTAAGATCAGGCGTAGAATCTGTTCTTATCAGTTTAATATTTGATACGTGGGCCAATGGTACACAATGATATTAAATTAAATTTTCAAGAGTGAAGACCCACCACAAGTGCTTGCACTTGGGATCTTCAAGCAAGGTCCATGCCTTGCGCTACTGCAAGGGTCTGACACTCCTCTATTGAAATGTAACTTTTGCTAAATTTAATTGTCTGAATTTATGTCTGTTTGTCAAGTCTTCTAAGTAAATAAATGCTCCTTCTCATGTCATTAATTAGAATCAATATGTTCTTTCATATAGAGATAGAGATGAATTTAGTACAAGAAAAAACAACTAGTTACAAAGGATGAATTTCAGAAACATCTTATGCTTTGTATTGTTTATTTCTTTATCGTGATTTCATTTTCATGTAGCAGTAACCAAAAACTGCAAGCAATAAAAACTTTGTAGTAATACAATGATGCTCACAAGAAACAATACATGATTTCAAGCTCTGAAATTTACAACATTGCTTCCTCATACAGAAAATATGGTAAAAGTCACAGGACATATGGTAAAGGGTGTTTAGTTGAGTTAAGCCGCCACAATTGCAGCTTCTTTCATTTTCTGTAACATAGCAAAATTTTAATGTTAATAAAAATTAAGAGTATGAACTCACAAAAAGAAATTTGAGAAACGTAGTCCACTTTTCTTACATTTGATACATCTATCCATGATTCCAATGTTTTTAAAGCTTTGCCAGATTTTTGTGTTTCACGAGCAAGAGCTACTCCTTCACCCAGTGTCTTGACTTTTCCACTAACCAAGAGCGCAGCAGCGGCATTTAGTACCTAGTTTTGTAACACAATAAACCATAATCAATATTATTTAACTGATAGATAACGAAATGATGTATGAAAAAAGCTTCTTCTGTAATGGTTTATTTTAGTCACATTGTTACTCGACATTTAGAATGGTACCCAACGAAAACAGGAATAGGGAATACAACCTAAAAATAATGATTCATCTTGAATTCATAAACTACCTGATAGCCGATAGCCCATAGGTCTGGCCGTCAGGCCCAAAAATTGGGCTTTATGGGATAAGTCCACTTGACTTTGGACCAGGTTTCAGTTTTCGTCAATTGTACAGGCTTGTTCAGACCGGGTCCCCCTGGTCGGATTTGAGAACCTCTACGGTCTACGTGTAATGTGCAATATAGTAAAAACTAAAAAGGCTGTACTCACAAATGCATCTGCTATGGATCCTGTCTCTCCTCCTAGTACAGATTTCAGAACCATTGCGTTGTACTCCGGTCCACCTCCTCGCAAATCCTTCACCGTGCAGCGAGGTATGCCAAATTCCACTGCCAATTAACACAGGGTAAAGTCGTGAAATTTGGTTCTTTTTACAAAAGGGAAGGCATAGAAACAAATTCTGATAAATTCTTACATGGATCAAAAGAAAATTTGTCTATTCTCTCCGGAGTCACGTCAAGAATCATTCCTGGGCCTGCAATTTCAATCATTTTAGTTAATAGAATGTACGAGCTTCACAAAAACGTAAATTTATAAATACAGGTTGTACAAAAATACTCTATAAAACGAGGGCATTACCCATAGGGCTCATTTCATCCAATCCTTCGGAGTGCACTACCAATGCCCTCTTCATGCCAAATCTTTGAAGGGCCATGGCCATTTTAGCAACCTAGGAAAGAAAGAAATGCACATCAGTAAAACAAAACATTCAATTTCAACGAACAATGACTCACGTGCTAAAATGTCGACTTACCATATCTTCGGAATAAACTCCAACAACTGCAAAAGGAACTCGAGCTGGATTTAACATCGGACCTAATATGTTAAACACAGTTTTGATTTTTAGCTGCTTCCTGATTGGTCTAACAACCTTCATGGCAGGATGGTAAGTTGGAGACATCATGAACCCAATTCCTGCTTCTGCCAAACATTTTCTTATTCCCTAATCAAGAGGGTAGGAGAAAAGTAAAAAAAATAATAACTTAAGTAATATTAGAATATTAGATTGAGATATAATAGAAATTCAGTATATATAGGTGCAAACTTCCAACAAATTTAAGTATTAACCAAAACGCAGGTGATTGTGCATTGCACATCAAGTGTTACCTAAGAATGGTAATTGTTTGCCTTGATGCCTCTGTTATGCAAGTTTCTAGCAGAAGATGACAGACAATATTCTAAAAGCTACAATGACTGAATAACATTGTTTTCCAAGTAGTGAATGGAGGCTAGAAAAAAAAATGTCTTGTATATACAAACAAATACTCCTACTCAATATCATAAGCTTAGTTCCTCAATTAGGATACTAGTTTCAGACATTTGGTTATCAACTATTATATACTGCTTCGTGCACGGCTCTAAAAGACTACAACCATAAAATGTAGTGGATTTGCTATATGATATTGTAATAACAAGATTAGAGTTTTTTGGGTCTAGGTCTAGGGCTAATAGGTGTTAAAACAAATCAAATGTTTTTCAAGTAAATCAAAGCTATATGTGCAGTGAAAACAAAAATAATTGATGAGGGAGATTTAACCCCCTACTCACTAGTCATTGAAATAATAATACTTTTGAATTTTGATGTTATCACCGGAAGAAAACAAATGAGATCTTAGTGACTTATGGTGTCACATGATTTGCTAATAGAGAATCAGAAAAAAGCGAATTGTGAATGATTTGGGCTATATTTGGTTCATAATTGTGAATTCAAAAGGCTAATTAAGTAGCGAATTATGTTACACCGAATTTCGAAAGTAATGGTCTAGCTTCGTTTTACTTATCAACATCATGAAATTACAATTCTATCTTAGCGGCATAAATTTTAAGCTAAAATGACATATTTTGGACAGATGAAGTAAGTCAGTAACTAACACATCCTAAAAAAATTGTGCATACTAAGGCAAACAGCATCATGACAGGTGGCTTTTCCAGTTTAATGCTTCTGAAATATCAAAAAACCCAGAACTAACAACTACCTAAGGCTCATAA
Organism: Amaranthus tricolor; assembly: GCF_026212465.1. Taxonomy (NCBI): domain Eukaryota; kingdom Viridiplantae; phylum Streptophyta; class Magnoliopsida; order Caryophyllales; family Amaranthaceae; genus Amaranthus; species Amaranthus tricolor. Next base: position 319,359 of record NC_080060.1, on the reverse strand, counting down.
ATGATTCCATAATGGCATTTATGAAAGTCATATAAGGAGCAAGCACATAAATGATAGCATTGCAACAGAGAAGTAACACAAAAACTAGTATAAATAGCAAGGACACACCTCAGGTTCCAGCTCAATGGCAACACCTAATTCCTCTAAAACATCTGCACTTCCACAAGCTGAAGAGCTTGATCTGTTCCCTTGCTGCAACAAAAAAACGCAACAACACATCATCAAAACCGATCAAATGCGTATTTATCATCGTTACATGATTCACTAATCTTCTCACGAATCGAAGATCGAAAAAGTGAATTATAGTCTGTTTGGTGAATTCAAAAGGCAAAATAGTTGGCGAATTATGTTACAGTGACATTTATACGCAGAAAACAAAGCTATTTCAGTATCATATTTAGCTGAAACATTTCACAAACTTTCAACCTGTACCATTATTTCACAATATAAACTTGACTCTTGCCCCAACACAAGGGGGTAGAGGACCTTTTTTTAGTTTTGATTCAACATTGATTGCAGAAGTAGAGAATAAGATTGAACCTTGGCCACTTTAGCACCACACGCAGCAGCTAGTATGGAGGCGCCGGTAGATATGTTCACCGTATTTGCACCATCGCCACCGGTACCGACAATATCAACCATGTCATCCAAACCATCTACACTCTTGCAGTGTTTCATCATTGCTTTTGCCAGTCCAACTATCTGTCATCCCGAATTACCATCGAGGAATTAGAAACACAGGTAAATCATTTCGGATATCAAATAAAGTTACACAATCAAAGTTAAAGATTATTCAATCCAAAAAAAGTTAAGATTATTGGTGTTCTTGATCTTGAATTGCAGAATTAAATTTCTTAAAGTCAAAATTGATAACTCTAACAGTTATGGTTGTTGGGTTCTTAGTGATGTTAGATACAGAAACAAGTAAGTGAATTTAAAATTGATAACTCATTCAAAGTAGATTTCTAGCTGCAGCTGATGTTGTGTTAGACTAATTCAAATTAGGGGGCTTCAATATAATTAAAATATCAAAAATTAAACAGTTTGACAAAAAACCCAAAAATCATTATTTTAGGTGTACTGTGCACATTAAATGTAAAAAAAAGATTCCGAAGTGTGTCATAGAAATCCTACAGTTTATCGTTATGCCCCCCCAAAAGAATTTTTTTTTCCTTTATATACATGCCGGCACATTAAATCATGTGATTTCGAATTCATTTGAAGTTGCTTGTAATATTTGCTACTAAGGGTCTATGTTATTTGGACTCTTTGTTTTGCTTCACGTACTCTTGTCTGATCCTTGGTGCTCGAAGATTGGTATGACACATAGACACTTCATTTTAGGCGTAAAATTGAATATTCAGACGTATCTGACACTTAGACACATACCAGTACCGACATTAGTATCCGAGTCCAAGTAACATAGCTAAGGGTCAATCGGAAACAAAATTTTTGTTATCACTGACAAGTAACAAGGGTGAGACTGTGTAAATTCGATCCTCAAAAGCTCATCCTATGCAGAAGTCGCTTAATGATATTGAGTTAATGAAATTTGTTGTTGTCGTTGTTGTTGTTGTCTACATCACCACTAAAAACTAACAAATACTAACAATTATGATCATATAACACTCTGAATTGATAAAATCAAGATCGTTGTTGAAGAGAAATTCTGGGTTCCAAAAGTACAACTTCACAAGTCATCAACTATTGATCTTAGAAAGAAATTCTGGGTTAAGGCTCTACTCTTCAAGCTTAACTTTGCTAAGCAGGATCAAATTAAGCCCTTCATTTAATCAGTCATCTCAATAGTCAAACCCCATAAAAATTTGCAATTTTAACGTTGAATTTTTTATTTCCCCCAAAATTTTGATTGCAAAATTTCTTATGTTGATCAATGTTGGCTAAAGCATTAAATATTTGACATTGTTATAGTTGCAAAAATTCTGAGCACAAATTTGAGATTAAGGGTTATAAACAGATATCAAAATACTAAAATTGAGAAGAAATTTCCTTACTTCTTCAAAGGTTTCTCCTTTAGCTCTTAGCAATACAAGAAAAGCACTAATAAGAGCTTCATTTGGATCATCAAGCAAGAAATTCAATGATTTCTCAGCATCATATTCAGACAAATCATTTTTATCAATTAAACTCTCAATCACCTGCAAGAAAACCATAGTAAATTTCATTAAAATTTAAACAAAAACCCATTAAATTATACCCATAAATAGTTAAAATCTCAATCACAAAGCAAAATGAACAAAACATTATTGAAATCAAATCAAACCCATTAAATTTTTTTTAAAAAAAGGGTTAAAATCTTAATCACAAGCAAAAAGAACAAAACTTCATTGAAATTGAACCAAAACCCATTAAAATAAAGATACAAAAAGGATAAAACTTTATTGAAATTAAACCAAAACCCATGAATTCAAATTTCAAATAAAGCTAACCTCTTTGAAAGATGAAGACGTAGATGAAAATGAAGATATAGGAGTCGAATGGCTTGCAAAAAGTGGACGATTGAAGAACAGTTTGGAAGAAAATGGGGATGTTTGATTGATTGTAGGGAAAATACATTGGGTTTGATTTGAAAATGGTTTAGAGAAGCAAATTGGTGAACTTTGACCATGAAATAATGCCATTGTTGGTGATGAAGAAGCAAACATGTTTTTGCCTATTTGTAATGTGTAATTAAATTATAAAGAGTTCTTGATGAATATCTGAGAGATTGAGACTGAATTTGAAGGAGAGGACTGAGGAGAATCTATAGACTATGGAGACGGAAAAAAAATTTAGAATTGTAGTATATTTTATTTTTAGTCAAACTCCTTTTCACGTAATGGAAGAGTCATTTTTTTCCCTAATCCAATTTGAGAGTACTTAAATGAACTCCTAAAAGTTGGTGAGTTCTCCAATATTGACAAAAGATAATTCTAGGAATTTTCAATATATTCATATAATATAATCTTAAACTGTCAAAATCAATAATATATTAATACAAACAAAAATGACAAAAAAAATGTGCTACTCTTTGGAATTGTTTTTGAGGTGGCTAGTAAAAATTGTTTTGCAAACAAGTTGATATTAGTTTAAATGTGAACTTATATTATTAGCCAAAACAATTTGTTTTGTTTTTACAAAATGTTATTTAAAGGGGAGAAAAAAAAAAATACTTCAAATGAGATGTTAAGCAATCTCACATGTGAGACTTAGTAGCAAGTGGACAATTTAACATGAATAGATTGAATAACAAACCTCAATTAACTTATCTTTCAAACATGATTATGACATGTCAATATATTTTACAAAGAAAAATAAGAAAACAACGATATAATGTTTAGTTTGGTAAATAGTTATTGTCTCTTAGCTATTGATTTTTTTTTATTTAATTTATTTGTTGAACTGAAAGTATTAGTCTTTTTTATTGACATATAAACTAATTGTTTAGAAATATATTTGATAAAACTATGTATAGTCTATTGGTTATTTTATTTATTAAAAAAAATGATCCAACAAGCTTATTTTTAATTGTGAATCATAATTACGAATGCAAATTGTGTTTACCGGTGGAATATTAAGTCGAAGTTAATTTTTAAGAACAATAATTTCAAACACTAACTTTTTTTCTGAAAAAAATAATTATGTTTTATATAAATATAAATAATAGTTTGATAGCTATAGCCTATTACTGTTAGTTTTTCTTCTCATAATAGTATTAGTAATACTCGTTAATTCTAGTATATACTATATAATTACAATTTCTCATTATCAAAATTAACAGTTTACAATAGAGATTGTCGGATTAGCGTTCGGATTATCTACCCCAACCAAATCGAATAGGGGCGGAAGCGTTAATGCTTTAGCCAGAAGCTGACACCATCGGACTCGTGGCTAATCGCTAGTTTTACATGATTACATGAACCATTGATGATTCAACCTTCCGTAGAAGAAACACAGTTCAACCATTACTCGTAGAAACCCCCCCCCCCCCCCCAAACACAAATCTCGATGTTATGTTCACTATTCGTGGCAGCCTGATCTTCATAATCAACTAATCGATTTGAAAGGTAAAAGTTCGATACTTCGATGCAAAACTAAGCTCTTACGAGTTATGCACTTTCTTCAACTGCCAAATTCGTCGATTGAATATACAGATTATCTTTCTGTCTTCGCATTTCAGGTAAAACAACGAAAACCCACCTTATGAATTCCGTTATTTTGCTCCATTATGCATTTCTGCAAGTAAACAATGACCAAATTATGAAAAAATTGGGGGAAATTGCTTAAATTTTTGTATTTTATCTGGGTTGAATTTACCAAATTATAGAAAATGTATTAGGAAGAAAAAAAATGGAGGGAAAGGGAAATTCTCAAGATTATTTAAATGGTGGGTTTCATAAATTTGATGGTGAAGAAGGGGAGGAAGGGTTATCCCCAATATCTTCACAGTATTCGTCGTGTGACGGTGAATCGGAGTTTGATCGATATTGTAGTGCAAATTCGGTGATGGGTACTCCTAGCGTGTGTAGTTTTATGGGAGTTTTTCATGATTCTTTGGATTCTGATTTCGGGTCATTAAAGAGCTTAGAGGGTTTTAAGTTGGGTGGTGGTAGGCTTCATGGGAAGCTTGAGGGGAAATCTCATTCATTATTAGGTAGGGATCATGGTTTGGGTAATAGTTCGATTAACAGTGAGTTTTGCGAGTTGGAAGATGAGGAGGAAGGATTGAGTTGTGTTGGTGGATTATTGGAGGGGTTGGAAGGTTTTATGTTGGATGGTGTTGCACTTCCTAGGAAGTTCGAGGGGAATGGGGATTTGGTGTCAGCTAGGGAGCATAGTTTGGGAAATAGTTCGATTAATGATGCAATTAGAGAGTCAAAAAATGAGGAGGAAGGATTGAGTTGTGTTGGTGGATCATCGGAGAGGTTTGAGGGTTTTATGTTGGATGGTGTTGCAATTCCTAGGAAGTTCGAGGGGAATGCGGATTCAATGTTTGGTAGGGAGCATGGTTTAAGTAATAGTTTGGATGATGATGCATTTTGTGAGTCAAAAAATGAGGGGAAGATGGGGATTAAGGATAATGCGGGGAGTTCATCGTCTAGTCGTCGAGAAATGGAAGTGTTAGGGAGCAAAGCGGAGGCTAAAAGAGTTAAGTTGTTTGATGGGGACGTTGGGAGGAAGGAAGATTTGGCTGTACTTTTAAAGAATGTTGAGAATGCTTTATTGCAAGGAGCAGTTGCTGCAAGAAGTGTTGCTGAGAACTTGTTGGAACATGATCAAGCGGATGAAATGGATGATGAGAGATGTAGAGAAGTAGACAAGACGTCTTCTAGGTATGATCACTCAGAAGGTGAAGATTCAATGTTTAACTATGGTTCTGATGATGGATCAAATCCTAGTGCATACTATGTGAGGAATGCAGGGGATCATCATGGTGAAGATGCAAAAAGTGGGAATTTAATGCTGATGAATCCGTCGGTGGCTTTTGGGTCTAATGATTTGGAAGATTTTGAGTTAGATGGAATGGGAGATACAAAGCAGCTTCCTGATAATTTTTGGACAAGGCAGAAATCAGGTTCTGAAAACGAAATTGATTCTCAAGATTTGACTTTGATGAGGCCAACTCTCAGCAAAGATTGTCTTTGGCATGAGAAAGAAAGCAATGAGAGGGACGTTTGTTCAGACAACGATGATGTCCCAGAGTGCTCCCTTGGTTCAGCTATGAATCCTTGTACGCCTAAATTTGTGGAATCTGGGGCTCCAGAGGGCACCGGAGACATATCAGTAAGGTGCAAATATCCTATCAGTAATGATGATATGGATAAGTATCTTGATAATTGTTCTTTATACAACGAGTTCCAAAAGTATCAATGTCCTTCTATACATGTTGTCTCGGAAATCGTCTCAACAACATGCGAGAAGGAAAGAACGAAACTGGATATGACTAGTGATACAATAAGTGGTGACAATGACCTTCCGGTCGCACAACAATATCCGAATCCTCTGCCTGATATTGAGGCTGGTGGGGAAGCTTCTTTTCGTGCAAATGATGCCCATGGAAATCTTGAGTTGGATCTCCTTCAAGGTCCTCAAGTGGAATGTTTTGAGGGATATTTGTTAAATTCAACATCAACGCGGCTCGAGAGTGAAGAGGGAAGGATTTACACTGACATAAATCTATGCGGGAGTCAATGCACAAGCAGAAAGGTAAGTCAATTTTGGTTAAATCTAGCTTGACCTAGTTGATTATTTGACGAACGTGAGGATTTTTTGACAGCATTGTTGACATTGATTGGAGCTAGTTATTTATTAGCATCTCAGTTTCTCTGGTTGCACCTTTTATGAACAATGGTTTTATACAATTATACAAGACATGTGTTGCTAGTGTATCTTTTTTGTATGCATGTGGATTATCGCAAGTAACTATTTTGCTGTTGATTGATAAGGAGACTTAATAGTAGTCTTAGGATTGATCTAATTATTAGTTAATCTGTTTCTTCTGTTTGTCCATGTATATAAAGATTGATGTGCTTCACATGGTTGTGATGATCTTAGCTTAAGTGTCATTTATATTTTATTTTCTTTGTCTGACAACAAAGTGTCATTTATTTCTCTCCTCTTTTGTGTCGCTGGTATCATGACTTCAGAATGAATTCATTTTGTAGGACAGAGATTTGGAGTTGAATGATATTTATGATGAGTTGGTACATGAAATGGAAGAGATTTTGTTAGAATCTCGTGATTCCCCTTTGACGAGGCTAACACAAAGGACTATTGAGTTCCAATCTGAGCAGTCATCATCTTTGAATGGTGGGAATTCTAGTGCCCGTACTTCTGGTTTTGAGGATGATAACCCCTTGATTCATCATGCTCTTAGGATTGATGGGGTTGAAGTAGTGGGTGCAAAGCAGAGAAAGGGAGATATCTCACTTAGTGAAAGACTGGTTGGGATTAAGGAATATACTACATACATAATACGGGTTTGGAGTGGTAAGAATCGGTGGGAGGTTGAGCGTAGGTATCGTGACTTTTATGCACTTTATCATCAACTGAAAACATCTTTTGCCGCTCGAGAATGGATTCTTCCATTTGTGTGGTCTAATGTGGACAAAGAATCCAGAAAATTCTTTGGTAACACTTCTCCAAATGTTGTTGCTGAGAGAAGTTCTCTTATCCAAGAATGCTTAAGTTCCATTCTTCAATCCAAGTATTATTGCAGTCCTCCAAGTGCCCTGATTTGGTTTCTCTCTCCACCAGAAGCCCTTTTGAATTCTGCTCAGTCAAATGATGTGATGAGGCAACCTAATGTGGGGGCACGTACCGAAAGAGTTCCTAGTTTAGGGAAGAAAATATCTTTGATAGTTGATATCCGACCCCACAAGTCTGTGAATGAGCTTCTAGATGCACAACATTATTCATGTGCTGGGTGCCATACTCATTTTGACAATGGTAAGACACGCATTTTAGAGATTTTACAGACCTTTGTTTGGGGCAAACCACGATTTTGTGAATATACTGGACAGCTGTTTTGTTCTTCATGTCATACAAATGAAAATGCCGTTTTGCCTGCCAGAGTTTTACATAACTGGGATTTTACTCCATATCCAGTTTCTCAAATGGCCAAGTCATATCTGGATTCAATTGTTGACAAGGTAGCTGATTTTTTGTACAAATTTCAACATCAATTTAACTCTATTGTGAAATGAGTCAAAAAAATTTAAACAAAAGACAGACCAAGCACTAACAAAAGGTATAAAGAACGTTTTTCTATCATTACCTTTTTACTTTCTTGATTACCATTTACCACCGATCAAAATTTCACTCATTGTAGAGGCTTTGGGGTGATTTCACATCAGAAATAGGAGAAAGAGAATCAAAGTTTTGCTTAACAAACACACAAAGGTGATTCAACCACTCAGGTGTTTGTTTCCCTTTATTTCTTATTTCCCAAAACCTAAAATCGGTTTTAATCCAAAAAAAAGAAAAAAAAAATTCAGTAAATTTGTAGTAACCACTACATGTTCTTTATTCCCGTGGGGCCAAAGATTTATAGTTCTTTAGTTTCGGTTATAGTGGGCTATACGAAATTGGCTCATTAAATCACGTGCACTTTGTATTTGTGTGAAGCTGAAATAATGTCATCTACCAAAGGTCTATCGAAAATAATCTCTTTGGCATTATTACAAAGGTGAGAGCCACTTAATGACATTGGGGTAATGGAATGTTGTTGTTGTTGTTGTAGTAATAACCACTACAACTCTCATGTCAGCGGACAATATGGTGAAGAGAACATCACTCGAAAAAAGCAATTCATTAGATTTAGTAATAATCAGTACAACTCTCATGTCGCAGACATATGATGAAGAGAACATCACTCAAGTGTCTATCGTTTGATGAAATTTAAGTTATCTTTTCTGTAATGCATATGTCACCCGCTAGCTCTATGGCTCTTTCAAATTTAAGTTACCTTCCAAATATCCTACTAAATTTGACAGTTGACACATAGTTTGTTGTAAAGGTCAGACTTGTAATTGTTATTATTATTGCTTGGGAGTTGGGTGTCCTTTGACTTGCAGCTGACAGATAAATTGTTTACTCACGTGTTGCCACATTTGATGTTTTCACCTCATTTGGCAGCCTATGCTCTGTGTGAGTGCAGCAAATCCGTTCCTCCTTTCTCGTGTCTCTGTGCTGCGTCATGTTGTGGGTGTTAGGAGGAAACTTGGGGCAATGCTTCCATACATCACCTGCTCTTTTCGGAGGTCTATCTACAAAAGACTTGGACATCGTAAATATCTTCTTGAAACAACTGATTTTTTTGCATTAAGGGATCTCTTTGATCTCTCCAAAGGAGCATTTGCAGGTATTACCCCCTCCCCCCTCTATAAAAAAACCCAAATCAGTTGCATGTTGTGATCTCGCAAACGTGTATAAAGTGCTTTCCAATTGTTTAAACTTGACTTTACTCATCTGGGTTGGATTGCATGAGATCATGGGCAATTATGCAACTTTATACTTATTAGTTATTAGTGATAGCCTATATTACTCGGACTCTTCATTTTGCCTTACGTACCCGTGTCTAATCGTTGATCCTCGGATATTTGTATGGCACTTAGACACTTCATGTTAGGCGTAAAATTGTATATTTAGATATATCCGACATTTGGACACGTACCAATATCTAACATCAGTTGCCGAGTTCAAGTAGCGTAGGTGGTTCAAGTAGCGTAGGTGATAGCAAAGAGGTTTGTCTCAAACATTAGAAATAAGAAATGCACTTGATTTAAAAAGCTCTAAAAGGAAAATGTAGCAAGTAATGAAATACAGTGGAATAACAAATTTTAGTTTATATTGGGGCAACTTAAACTTACCTCCGTATGAGGCTCAAGTGAGGTTTTGTATTAACATTCCGGAGATACTCTATTCTTAATACTTTTAAAATTTTCTTCTAAATACAGTCTGTATGCCATTCCTCCCCCTTGTAACAAAAATTTGATGCTCACACGTTTACAATGCTTGCCATTATATTGGATTTGGATGCTGAACCTTACTTTTGAAATGAGCTACCTTTAGAATTTTGTAATATGTTCTGTGGATGTTATGGTTGATTTGATATTATGCATTGGGTTTTTGGATTCTAGATAACTTCCCTATGTTCCAGTATGCCAGGGTAATTTTGTTCGGTCACAATTTCAGAAATTTAAGTGTATGCTACCAAGCCTGTGATATTTTTTCTTTTTCTAGATTTCCGTCATATTACGAGATCACACTTAAGCTTATATAGCTTGATGCAATCTATCAGAGATAATTGAAAAGTTGACGTGATTCTGTCTGTCTTTTATTTTCTTTTTTATTTGACTGTGTTGTATGTAATATGAAGTCGCTCAATGTTGCTCAGGTTAAATTTAATTAGTCAACACCGATAGATTTTTGTGCTGATATTTATGCTTGACATTCATGTAGGTCTTCCTACTATATTAGAAGCTGTCTTGAAGAAAATAGAGGAGCACATTACGGAGCTTTGTCTTGAGTGCTGCGACCATGGAGTTCCGTGTGGTGCTCGACAGGCCTGTGATAACCCATCCTCTCTTATTTTCCCTTTTCAGGTATTTTTATCACATTTTGATTATCCTATGTAATTTCCCTACAATTTGTTTCCCCCACCTGATTTTTGCTCCTAGCTAGGGAAGCAAGGTAAATTAAAGATGAGGAGTCATGAACATCTTTCTTTGCCACTCCAGACTCCAGAAAACCTCGATAGTATGTCATTATGCCTGATGCTCCAATGCTTTTTGGGTCATTAATTATTAAGTCCATGATTAAATAAAGTCGGGCTCATTTTATCTTGCCCGAAACACCAAACTCTAGCCTATATATGTTAGTTGGACTCTTCGTTGCACCTCAAATAATCGTATCAAACTATTGAATAATGGCACTCCAACATCAGCGTGACACCTCGAAGCTGCATTTTGGATCAAAATTAGGGAATTTTTTCAAGAAATAGCCAAGTCTGATCCTTGTATGCCTATCCATGTCAGACATCTGAGTCCAAGCAACACAGCCTCGCATGCACCGGCCAGTTTATGACTGAATGTTTCTGAATACTGATTATGATTTATGACTGAATGTCTATTCCATGTGACATTAATCTACCCCCTTCACCAAGCATCATGAATTTAGACCTCCAGGAAAGTTGCATATTTTGCTGAAAATTAGAAGTATCTTGTGCTGTATTTTTAAATATTGAAATGGAATGTTGGATAGAAGATGGATAGAAGAAAGGTATTACACAGAGTACCCAAGTAAAATCTTTCCAAACCTAAATTATGGGGGATATTGCACGACTAATAATGTAAAGTGATCACTTTTGAAGCTCATTATTGTCTCCTCACTTGATATACTGACTGTCGTGAATCATTCATTATATCGTAGGAGGAGGTGATTCAGAGATGCAACTCTTGTACATCGGTTTTTCATAAGCATTGTTTTAATAAACTTGTCGAGTGTCGATGTGGAGCAATCCTCAACCGTGTTGATGAAAATCATTCAACGGCTAATCCGAGACATGTGAAAGCTGGCAGTGCAGTAGGATCATCATCTTTGTTGGTGAAGAAATCCGACTCAAAATTGCCAGTCACGATTCCTTTCCAGTCTGTTCTCTTTTTCGGCGCAGGAGAAAGGAAACAGAGAAAAAGATAATGTTATCTTGATGGGGTCTTTGCCAAATAACTCACTATGACTAAGTTCTAATGGAACTGTCTCTTAGAAGTATATCCATTTTTGTACTGTATAAAATTTTTGGCTATTCTTTTGTATGAAAATTGTGGTTGTAATTGGGAAATATAAAGGAAAGATGAAAACACATTTACTTTTGTATAATGTACTGTTATGTCCTACATACATTAATTAACTTTAAATATTATACAGTATTTCAATTTAAATACGAAACTAATATGTGTTAATAGATTTGAAAAATAATTAACTCAAATCTTATTCAGTTGATTTGTTTGCTTGGAGTACTTATGTTTTTTTAGTCTCCTTAATGATGTATGAATTCCATTAATTAAATTGACTTTTCCTTTTAACTATTCATTCTTAAGCTAACAATACAGGAAGGATTTCCATTAGACTACCATTTTAGTCTTTTCAATATATTTTGTTTTTTTTAATATTATAAATATGCTTCAAACTTGTTTCAGTAATACAAAAAAATATTCATTTAAACTTTTTTAATTTACTTCATTACACAAAATAGAGTTAATTTTTTATATGTTTTGTAGCAAATTACACAAAATAAGTCTACATTTTTTTAAATGTTTAATGGTAAATTCAAAATAATAGGAGTAGAAGAATAGGTGTTACTGTTTGGTAAGGGAAATTCCGCGCCACTCACCCAACCCAACCCAACCCAACCCAACCCAAGAACAGTCGGTCTCCTTCACAGAAATCAAAGGAGAAAGAGTGCAAAGCAATCTGCAAATTTCGCAAAGCTTTGAGATTTCTCTCTCTTCACCTAGTTCCTGCTTCTCACTCTTCAGTACGCTTCTTCATGTTTTTTTCTTTTGTTAATTGTTATCTAACTTTTAATGATTAATTGTTCGTAACCCTAATTTTGTCATCTACTTTTTACTGTTTGATTCATGTGTTGTTGTTTCCACTCTGGAATCACGAATTAGGGTTTCAAAACTTACAGTACTTTGCTTCTTTATCCTCTGACTTACGTATTTTTCATTTGCTTATAGAATTATGTGCCTTCAATCTGCATTTTTAATCCCGTTGAAATGATTCTTGGAACTTGTGCATTATTTTTGCTAAAGTTTAAAGATGTTTTTGTTTTTGTTGATTCTAATTTTTATTTTGATTAGGAACTTAATTTGCTACTGTTGTTAATGCCACTCTTTATTTCAATTTTGGAGTGAATTGTTCTGAAATCTTTGATATTCAACTTAAACGCTTTAACACATACTTGATTTTAGTTTTCTAAAAGTTAGATCATTTTTAATCTTTACAAAATTGGGTTAGATTTGTTTTACCATCATGAATTTTTTTTGATTAAACAAGCTTCAAAATTTTGGTCAAATATTGCTGGTAATAAAACTAGAGAAAGGGTGATGTATTTATTAGTGATGTGCATGTGTTGGTGATTTTAAGGAAGGGGGAAGTGTTTGGGTGCTCAATTTGGGCGATGAAGGTTTCTGATTAATTGGAAGTTTGAAACTCATATTAATGAGAATTTAACCTTGTGATTGATTTGGGTTCAAAAAGAGCATATATTGGTGGATGATTGTATAATCTAGTTTTGCTAAAATCAATGATACATCGAATTTTTTCAGTAAATAAGTCTTATATTAGTCTTCTTATGTGAGTGAATTGTGTTATTGGTATTTGCATTTGTATGTTCATGATCATTTCCTATTTTCCTGTACGTTTATCTGAAACAGCACGGTTTTTCTGCGAATTGATTTTCATTTCTGTCTCCTCTTATTTTATAGTTGGCTGAACCACGAAATGGATGGCATGGAACAGTGGAAGGCGAAACTTCTTGACGTGGTCGAGCAGGGAAAGGGTGTGATGCAGGATGTTGTTGCTCAAGCACAGCTGAAAATTAAAGAGATAGACATACAAGATATGAAGCAGAAATTTAAGGATGTTCCAGATTTGAAGCAGAAAATCAAAGAGAACCCTGATGTCCAGTTGTATATTGCAGCTTCTGTTATATTCCTAACCATACTTGTTTCATTGCTTTGTAAGCTCTCTATTCTATCATGCTCTTCTGTGCTGATTTCTATGTGCATTGCTATATAGAACATTAATGATGATGTGGATATTGTCTTAACTAAAATGCTATGAACAATAGTTCTTTGAGCTTTTGGATTTTTGGCGATAATCTGATCTTGTACTTTATGATGCTAATCTTCTGCCATGTAGGCAAGAGGCATATTATCAATATTTTTTTTTTGGTTCGAGTGGTTGGGCTAAGATTTGTTAGATAAGAGAGCGTAGCAATGGCTTAATGTAGCACTCAAGCAGATACCAGGAGGGTTCACAGGGCCACATATGGAGGGGAATATGAGCTAGCTAAATTAATGTAGTGTGGCTGTATTGTTCTATATTTCTTTCTTTTTTTATTTGTAGGGAGAATGGAAAGTATAATTTAACTTGGGAAATCTATCACCTTTTCCACTGGAGGATAGAGGATTTTAATGAGCTTTGATTAACGGTATTACTTCATAGAGTATGTTTAGATTGGGATTATGCATCAAAGGTGTTATGAAAGTCAAATTAAGCAAAATAAATTTGAAAGAGTTGATATTAAGGGAAACAACTATGGTGGTAAAGGGAAACACCGTAGTGGTAGTGTGAAAAGAGTAAGGAAGGAACAAATTATTCTCTCATTTTTATGGGATTACTAACTCTCAAATGAATCGTTTCCCATCTCTAATTTTATAATATAACCATCGCCTTTTCTTCTTATGACCACCTATTTTCCCCTCGATTTATTTTACAACCGCCTCATCTCTTTATGTTGCTTAGTTTGATTTGTATGTTCCTTCAATACACTACTCCCTATCTAAGCATACCCTTGGTTTCAAGTTTCAACCACATGAAGCTATCTCTACTTATTTTTTGCTTTTGCTACTATGAATATGGAAATATGGAAATATCAAGGAGAACAAAAATCATTTTCTTTGTTTTGCGGTGCACAGCTGTATTCTCTGATTCTAAGAGGCGTGACGTAAGATGTGAAGTTATCCTTGTGGAATAACAATTCTCTAATAAAACAAATGAGACATTGGTTGATGACAAATTCCTTTTGACTAAATTTACAATGATTTTCATAAGATTTCTGTACTGTGTTAATGCTTTCTGGGAAGTTGAAACCTCATTTAGCTCTGGCAATTCCTGCACAACCAAATAAAGACATATCATGATCATACCCCAAAATAGTGAGGTCTCATTATAAAGTGTGGGTATGTCTCACTAACACTGTAGCACCTTGCATACTCATGTTTAATCCATAGTATCTGGTACATCTATTTTAGTCAAGTATTATCTGTTTCCCAGATAAAAATAGTTAGAATTCAACTTCCACTTATAATGGAGTGCATGTTATCTTCATAGTATGAACTATATTCTGTTCATGAGTAATGTTTTGGGTGCATATCTTTGTCACCGTGGAAAGCTTTTGCTCTTTAATATATTGTTTGTTGCTGTCACTTTCTTTCAAGGATACATTTTACTTAACTTCAAGTTTCTCTTTTGTTTAATTTATGTAAGAGAAATGTGTACGATTTAACATTCTTTTTTTTTTGTTTATGTTAGTGCGGTTGTTCAAGCGTAAAAAGTCCAACACTATTGTGCTTGCTGGGCTTACTGGGAGTGGGAAAACTATTCTCTTTTACCAGGTGAGACGATGATTTCTCTTTACATTTCCTTTTAATAGTTAAGTTGCTATCTCATTAGTTTTGTTCATCTTCAATGTTTTGTGGATATGAATGAGATCTTATTCTCTTATCAGCTTCGAGATGGTTCTTCTCATCAAGGAACTGTGACATCGATGGACCCAAATGAGGGTACGTTTGTGCTGCATTCGGAAACTAGCAAGGTACGCTAATGAATTGATTTATCTTTGAAGGATGCCGTTTCCTATAAATGTAGTTTCATAAACCATATCTGAGATCTATGTCCATTATTATTTTGGGGTTTATGAGTGTTCAATTGACAACTATGTAATTTTAGCTTAACGCTATTGACCTCTTTACTTATTATATTCACCCTGTTATACTTTATGTAATTTAGAGACGTAGAGTAAGAGGTATGAACATCTTGTAACTGCTCTAAAAGGAAGTTGTATCCAAAGTTGAAAATTGTTTGAGAAGAGTAGAAGACCACTAATGGTTGGGGTTTTTGTTGTTTATCAAGTTTTTCCTTGGTAAGAATATTTCAAATTCTAATGGATGCTGCTGGAATGAGTGATTAGAGACAATTTCTTTAGATTGCTATGCTTGCTTTACACTTTCATACTTCCATATGGCTTTCAGCTGTTGCATTTTATATTTCAAGAGTTCAATTGTTCAACTTTAAACTGGCTTATAGCATTCACTAAAACTTCCATGTTATTCATCATTTTGCGAGTTAATAATTCATTGTCATTGTTAGTTGCTGTCTTGAGTAGGGGCCGGTGGAAAGAAAACGAGAGGACTTTAGGGATTAATAACTAATAAGTCTATAAGTACAGTTTTGGAAGCTTTGACCACTTCTGTTTGGTTCTTAAAGTACTTAATTTTTGTTGCTTGGTCTGCAACACTGCCAAGCTCAAGAATATTTATTTGTGAGGAAATAAGTTTTTTTGAGTATAATTTCTGAGCAATGTTCTAACTTTTATATGGGCAGAGTGCGAAAATCAAACCTGTGCATTTAGTTGATGTTCCTGGGCACTCGCGTCTTCGGCCTAAGCTTGACGATTATATGCCCCAGGCTGCTGGTGTTATTTTCGTTGTTGATTCTTTAGAGTTCTTGCCTAATTGCCGCTCTGCCGCAGAGTAATTGATATTTCTGCTCTGAACTTTGTTTTAGCCCTTTCTTTTTCTAAACCAATCTTCTGATTTTTTATTCTTTTTTTTTTCGTTTTTTAGGTACTTGTACGATATCCTTACCAAGGCTAGTGTTGTAAAGAAGAGTATTCCCTTACTTATTGTTTGCAACAAAACTGAAAAAGTTACTGCTCATTCTAAGGATTTCATTCGCAAACAGCTGGAGAAAGAAATGTAAGTCTTCGTCTTGCTTCTGATTTCATCTTTGCGTAACAAAGTTTTTTATTTTTTATCTTTCTGTGCTAGACATCAAAATACATTTTGAGGAATCTTGTCAACGTTGTCCAATGATGCTTCATATTTGCCGTTTTGTAATTGCTAGAGGGAATTTCTTTCCCCTATTGCAAACTCTAATTTGGATTGCTTCATGGTTTCCCTAGCTGTTCAAAAGTTTTTATTAATGGTTGCATTTCTATCCATTATTTAGCTCCCACCACTATGTTGCTTCGTTTGAGTATGGATAATACGAAACTGAGTTGAATTGTCATAGCACCATTCTGTCACTTTTTTTAGAAGTGTGAATTCGGCTTTTTTGTTATTTTGAACTACGTCTATCAGTTGCCCGCTTTATCTACCCTTCACAAAAAATACGCGTTCGAGACTAATAATGACTTTTTGACTAGCAGAGATAAATTGCGGGCTTCGAGGACAGTGATGTCAGATGCCGATATTACTAGCGAATACACCCTCGGTGAATCCGGGCAGCCATTCACCTTCTCACAATGTCATAACAAGGTCACTCTTGCTGAAGCCTCTGGCCTGACAGGTGATATTTCTCAAGTTGAGGCATTCATTAGAGAGCATGTAAAGCCTTGATAGGGCAAAAACTGTTTCCATTTCCCTCCTCTCTTCCCCCCTCTTGTTTCTTGTTATGACTTCTGACTTTTCTAGAACTTTGTAAAACATGAGACTCAGAGCCATCGCTGTAGAAGAAATGTAGGTACTTCATTATTTTTTTTCTCAAACTTCTCTAGTCTGATTGTGGTTTCGACTCAGAGGATAGAGCTACTTGCGTTGTCCCTTTGAGTCAACACTTTTGATTCAAGTATCTCAAACAAAGACGGAGAGACTAGTGGTGTGAGGTGTGCCTAAATGACTCTCACATACTGTACTAAATGTTCTAAACTTTTTGGAAGCTAAAAATCTGCAGTTGATGCTTCAGTTTTTCCCCATGTAGCTTCTACAACTATTGTCCTCAGATACTTCCTCATTGCTACAGTTTCCTTTTATGTTTGTTCCATAAAGTGCTACACTTTTATTGGTGGTCATTACTCACTCCTTTTTTTTTTACTGAATATGATCTACCCTTTAACTTATTTTTTCATCATATCCATACATTTCTGTCACTTCATTACATTTTTCCCCCACTCTTGCTAAGAGAAGCGTAGCTCATAATGGGGCAAAAAAGGTAATGACAGGAATGAAACTTTCTAATTAAGAATCTGAATTGGAAGTAATCATTAGCAAATGTATAAATTCTAGTTAACTAATTTGAGTTAAAAAGGATCAATAGTATCAAGAAAATGGTTATGGGAATCACATTGCACAAAGAGCCAATGACTTGAAAACTACGAATAATTAAAAGAAATTATAGGTTTGCAAGGAGTTTTTAAGGTGTATTTTTTTTCCTTTGAAAATGCTACAGAAATGGATAAGTGAGGAAAAATGTCGCTTTCATTATCAAACTCAAAAGATAAAGATCTTTTACATTGGAGTACAACTAATTGCTATACATCAATATTTGGTGATAGCACGAAAATAGTATAATTTTTTGGCTTAAACAATAAAATAATAGTAGACGAGTTGAGTGTTTATACTAATATCTTAAATGCGCTTGTTTTATGTTGCTGCATTACTGTAGAAGAATTCAATTTATACTACAGGTAAATAAAAGAATACTGCAGTGCATGCTTACAACTTATATATTCAGGTTCTGATTTGATAATAAACACTACTACTTGTGTCTTACTACAAAAGCTGTCGGTAAACACTTATGTTTTGCCTTTTCTTTGCATCTATGATCATCTAAGATTATTATTTTAGCTGCATCACTAACATTGAGCATCAAACTTTCATATCATTAATTGGTTCTTCTCCTTTTAGCCTCATCTCATTTTAAAGTGTCTCTTTTGTTATGCCAATTCACTTTAAATAACCTGCAATGATGGCAATTTCAGCTTCTTTTTGTCCAAAGAGGGAAGGGAAATTGATATTAGTATAGGCAGTGAAAATCATATCCTTATTATAAAGACAAAAGGAAAAGCGATCTATTTTTTGTTTGCTCTCGTATCTTTTATGATTATATTGCATGGGTTGAAGATTTGAGTCCTTTTAGCAGCAATTGTGCATAGTTCAATACTCAAGTTCATTCAGCATATTACACGAGAGGAGAGGTGAGATACTTTTAACTATACTCTTCATATAATTTCGACCTTCTTATTTTTTATTTTTTGACTAAACTTCTATTACGAGGCTAAGTGGCCAACCAATAATTTTTCGGTGAGGACATCATTATATATTTCTCTATCCTTTAAATTTTCTCCCGAAATAACAACACGTTGTAACATTAATAAAAATCAATAATAAAAACAAATAGATAAAGACAAAATACCTAAACATATTTTAAATTTATTCAGGACTTTTGATTTTTTTACTAGTGTCTCTTACTTTTAAACCTAAAGAAGTAAAAATTGAGAATCACCCTACTAAAGCTTTAAAGTTATAATAACCTGTAATTAATTTACCAATTTGAATAGTAAAAGAATCTGACTACACCTTTAGGCTTTTTCTGATCCACTTTATGTAAAATAATTCCAGTCTTCCAAGTTTCAGTAATCTAAAAATATGAAGTACTTCGTTACAGCACTCAACGCTCCAAAGATGAAAGAACACCATACAGTAATTATGTGCTACTTTAAACATGCCTTTTTCAGCTAACAACATGCAATAATTAAAATATTCTTTAATTTTCAAATAATATTTAATCTCCAACAGAGTTAAATCATTTTACATTTAACAATATTTTGAAAAACATGACTGACAATATTTTAATTTTTAACAATATCCCAACTAATAATAGTATATTAGCAAAGTATTATGATTATAATTCTAATAAAAAAAATACTTCTCTCCAATTGAGTCAAAACCTAATTTTCAAATATTATTTTAGATATTTGGCTATACTTATTACTAACTCCTCGTCACAACATTTTAATTTTCTGTATCTTTAAATTTGTTACATTACAAAAATTGCACTATTACAATAATAGCATTTTTAAATACTTTGTAGCAAATTCAAAGAAACGAAAAGAGTATTTATATATTTTTTTAAGAAAACAATAAACTTAATTGGTTGTACTTTATATAATCTTCATCAGTATATGAATATGTATATTTATACAAAAGCTGTTTCTGGTAATACACTTCGATCCATATTGTATGGTTTTACTTGGAACAATCTTCAAATTTGTAAAAACAAAACTTGCCAACAATTCAGCTTGTAAATATATCCTGACATGTATAGTTTGCTCTGAATTTTGTACCTCTACTTTACCTTGGAAACAATGGGAAAACCAATCTTCAATAAAATATGTGCAAAATCTTGGAATCTTTTGAGTTTAGACTTGAGTTATCAATTATCATCTACACTGGACAAGCTTTCTTGTCTTGATCACTTGGAGCATTGGTAAGATTGTGGAAAATATTTTGACAAGAGATTATGCTTCAGCTTCATTATCAAAAAGAAGATGCCATAACATGGGAAGTGCATTATTCCTACTACAAAATACCTGCAAATTCACCAATTGAAAGCATATGATGCCATTCATTGTCAAATATGCCAACAATAAATGTCTAAGTGGCTCCCGCCTAGACAAAAACAGGGTGTGCCAATCGGATATATATAATTCTACCGTTGTAATAGCAAAGAAATTGTTTCTAATTTACTCTTGATTGCAATCTGCAAACATTATTGACATTTATACATTCAGTTTCTTCCGGCACAATTGTCCAATTAAATTTGCTCTACATCTAATGCTCTAATTCGAATTGTAATGTCTCTAGCTATGTGTAATTAAAAATCATCAAAAGTTAATATTAATAAAACCTACATAGAGACGAATCAAACAAATCTCGCCCTCGGCGATGTTTTAACCTAAGAAGATAATTTAAATTAATATTGATTGATAAATAGTGATTAAAACGCAAATGAAATAGAAGCAGTTTTAATAGAACAGATGTAGTATGATAAATCTTTAGCTATTTTGAGAGAGACATACATGTAACATAAGCAAGTCTAAAAATAATATAGGAACCTCATAAAAGTCTAAAGAGGTAAGAGATTTGAAATGCATACCATAAGGGAGCAAATGATGAAGATAGGTCCAAAAAGGGATATGGCCACCTGTGATAATATTTTATTGATGGAAAAAATGAGCCACAAGATGATGATTTAATAAGACATACAGGGAAAAGTCTTGTTACAAACAATGAAGAACCATATTAATTAAAGGAGAATAGCTTACCAAATGGATATACAAGCATGAAGAACCCATTGAAATATGACAAAAAATGATGTCCAAAGTATAAAATATGCAATCCGGAACCAAGGAAACCTCTGAGAGTAAAATTTCATACGAATTAGTAAGAAATTTTGATTGAATTGATATTTTTTATATAATATAGCAAATTCAAAGGAACAAACAGAGTATTGTTCAGGAATATATGTGACTTACCAAGCAATTCAGGACCGTGTCACCAAGTAAAAACACAAGGTTGATTGTATGCATATTTATGACAAACTGTAACAATATTATTCATACAATGATAATATTAGTAATAGGAAGATAAGGTCATTTAAGGTGAATTTGCATTGTATGAGCAAAGTTTTGATTGGGGATTTTGTTTGCTTACAAAATTAAGATCATAGTTTTTGTTTGTGTTTGCAAGGAATGGAACAATTATAAACCAAAATACACAATCTGTGAGCATCACAGCCCCTGCATTCATCTGTGTAGAAAAGCACACCCAAAAGGCCAAAATATTAACAATAAGTAGACAATAGGCCTTATCAAGTCCCCTGCTTCAGAGGCAGAGCAATAACAGAACAAGGGCAAGAGTGATGATTCTGACCTGAAATATGATTTGGAAGGCATAACACCAGAAACCGGCGAGGCGGGAAGGATGATTAATGGGTTGTTGAAGACTTAATGAGGTTTTGAATGTATTAGAAAATGCACCTCTTTCTGCATCAACCATCTGATCACTATGAACTCTATCACCACTTATGTTTTGGTGATATTCATAACATCCATACATTGACAGCACTGATCCTAACTATAACAACCAATAACATTTGCACAAGTAAACAACTGTAATTGAAGGAACTAAATGGAATACACACCCAATGAATTATGAATTTAGAAAAGAATGAAATTGAATTACCTACCCCAAAATATATGGTGACAAGAGTAAAAGTCCACCTGCCAATCATTAGAACATCAATACAAAACATCATCATATAACAAACCCCATTTAGATTTTGACCCAAAATTATAGAACTACATTGGAGTATATTACAATGTACTTAAAACCCATTACCCACTTTTAATATATCAATGTTTACAACCCTCTATGTGTCTTGTTTGTGATCAATCACTCTAAAAAAACATAAACTCAACCCGAATATATAACATTGTGCCGCTTGTAGTATCAGCTTGAGCTTTTAGTCGAATTGCTTGTTTGAATGAATTAACCGAACATTAAATATCACCTTTTTTCATAAACTCACAAACAAATAAGCCTAAGCTTTATCATAATGTATGTAATTAACTCATTAACATTGAGAAATCATGCTAAATGTTAAGGTTATCATGATTAAAGTAATTAACTCATATCCCATTACCCATTAACATTGACAAATCATGCTGAAGTGATTTATGTAATCAACCCATAACTCATTCCAATTAACATTGAGTAATCAATCATCATGCTAAATAATAAATTTATCATGATTTACGTAATAAACCCATAACCCATTACCCATTACCCATTACCCATTAAGTTTGAGGAATCATGCTTAGCACTGGAAATTTAGGAGGGAAAATAAAAAATTAAAAAAAGTGTAAATATGATGAACTTACTGAGTGTAATAGTAGAAAATGGACCCACCATCATATATTGCATTGACAATGAGAAGAATCAAGAGCACAAAAAAAGCACAAACTCTGAAAGCTAATAGCCAACCAGGATGAATTCCTCTAAGACAAGGTTTCCAAACTTCATCACCATATAAAATTCCTTGATTTTCCTCTGTTTTTCTTCTTGTTGTATCTCTTTCTCTCCCATTTTGTATACTATTATCTGTTCTTGTAGGAATATTTCTAACTCCTTCATGTCTTGATATAAGGTATGTTGCAAAAATCATGGAGATTAATACCCAAACTGAACAAAGTAAAACCCTCCAATTTAACCAGTATCTTGAAGTTGATGTATCATATGTTGTAATTGGTTGCCAACCTGCTCTTAATGTTCCTGCTAAATCACCCATTATTAGTCTGATTAACTCTCTACTCTCAATTAATTCACTGCTTGTACATGATTAGGGTTAATTTTTTGTGGGTTAATACAAAAATTCTGCATCAAAGTAGTAGTTTAAGGGGAGAATCTGGGTTTTTGATAACCCATAAAGGGAAGAAAGGATTATTATAATTTGTTTTGTTTTGGAAATGGGGATATTGACAAAACCCAGAAAAGATTCACTACAAAAAAGAAAAAAAAAGATGATTTTTATGGGAAAATTAAACCAAAATCCAAGATTAGAGAAGATTACAAAAAAGCAGGGGATTGAGAAAGGGGAGTTCTTCAATGCCATGAACATGGGAAGATCAAATAAGGATATTCAATGTGTATAACCAAAAGTTTGAGACAAACATTCAACATCTTACTTTTAACTATAATTATTGGGAAAAAAGGTTTTGATAAAACATAGAAAACCAATCAAAGATCAACTTAGGAAATGAAGAAAAATCATGAAACTTGACTAGAAAGTTCGGTGTTTTTGTAGTAGGAGTACTATATAAGCTTGTGAAAAATGAAAATCAATGTTTAAATAAGAAAAGCTCCTAAAAAAATTGTGGGGTTTTTGGGATAAAATGGGTGTTTATATGACTCAAAAATACCAAAACCCACATAAGTTGATTGTGAAAAAGAGAAGATTCTTAGCTTTAAGAAGGAATTTTTAATTATTTTATTGATTTATACATTATAGATGTATAAAAATGGAGTATTTTTGGGAGGAATAATGTATATAAATGTTTTTGGGTAGAATTATTATTAAGAGAATAAGAAAAAAGAATGATACTTAAACACCAAAAAGATCTTAATTGTAAGCAAAGGAAAGGTTAGATACTTGCATGGGAAAACAAGGCAAAGGTGGTCATGTGGATTGTATGCAAGAGAGATGCTTTGCTTCTTGTTCTTTGCTTTGGGTTCAAAAACAAATATTTGAATTAAGACAAGAATGAAAAGGAGAATATAAAGGGAGACAATTAAAGCATGTTGTGCTAAATGCTAAGTAATATGCTCAATAAACAAGCCTTTTTCTTTCTTTTACATGCACCATATCTTAAAAAGAAAACATTATATATATAAGCACCTTGATTAATAGTTGACTCCCTATTTAAAAAATCAATCAATATATATAAAAATACAACTATAATTTTAAGTAATTATATGGATTTTTAGTTACTAATTATTATGATTTTAAAATCACTTAACTAAAGAATATAAATTAATTACATCAATAGACATCAATAGACATTAGACAAAACATGGGTGATATTATTTCTAAAATTTTAGTTTCAACACAAAAAAATAAAAAATACAACAATAACGATGTAAAGTCTTAATTTTAAAAAATTAGATTAGTTGACTTGATAAAATAATACTTTTGTTACTGATCTTTTTCTCTTTTAATTAAGTACATTTAAACTTAACATTTTACGTAATTCAAATCTCGTAATTTGTACCATTGTGCTTTAATTAGAATTGTTCAATAGGTCAAACCAACAAAAAATTAATTTGATATCTAATTCATTCTAAAAGACACAAGGTGGTTAAGTAACTAACCCAACATCACTCGTTAAGACTCTCTACTCTCTTCTTTGATAAAACTCAATTCAATCTGTTAAGAAGTTATTTCATTTCGAACCTAATTAATCTTAATGAATGTATAAGTGTAGCATGGACCACAAGCTCAATTTAGTTAGAGAAAAGAATCAATTGTCACAATCTCCAATTCTCCCTATGTGCAATGTGCATGAAAACTAAAGGGTCTACTCTTACTCCTCAAACATATGAATGTCTTGTCACCTTTTGTTTCACCATCGTCGGGGACTAAAAATTGATAAATTTTTTAAAGATATTATACAATTTTAAAAATTTATGATATTTTTCTAACAAATTTATATCTTTAAATATTTAACATATAATACATAATCTAATAATAAGACCTTTAACCTTTTTAGACCACATACGATTAAACATGTTGAATATAGTCTAAATCTGGCTTTTTTAAGAGCAGCCCCGAAAAGAAAGTTAAATAGGTAAAAAAACAAGGGGAGACAAGACTCTGTTATTATATTTGGATTAAATGTTGAAGATGCTTTCTCTCTACTAAAGTAAATAATCTCTCACCTGCATGGCTACATTACAGATTACAGAGACAGAGTATACTCCTGACTCCATATTACACTACACTTCACAATAAAGGCAAAAATAAAGCTGCCATTTTCCATAAATTTGATAATTAATTTAGAATAAATAAATGCTTGTGAATGTTATTGTTATTAGTACCATCAGAAGCTTTAAAAACATCAATCAAAATACAAATTCTATTGCATTTATATTATATTAATAATTGAGTGAAAATTGTGTAATGAGTGCTTCCTTTTTAAGCTCATGTGTCGTATTCAAGTTGCACTTCAATTGTGTAATAAGTAATAACTCATCTTTTTAATTTAAAATTACACATATTATATATGGGATATGCCATATGGGTTCTGCATTAGCAAAGCCACATTGAAAATAAAGTCTCATCTAACTTTGTTTCAAACTCAAAACTTCAAATTATCTTTTTTTTAAATTTTAGATTTTTTTTTTTTTAATAAATTCACTATTTGATTTGTTAAATACTTCCTCTATTTTGAAATAGTTGCTACATTATAATTTTTGGTACTATTTATCATTTAAGTTTATTTTATATATTACGACTAATATGTAAGGAAAAATATAGTCAAGTAAAATCTTGTTTAAATCGTCTAATCGTATAATTTCATAATATTAAATTTTTATAAATTTTAGATATACAAATTTTAATATATAAATGATCAAATTAACTTTTTATCATTGGATATTAATTGATCTAAGTGAGAGAATTGAGGGTTTCTGTTAGTGTAAGGAGACAACGAAGTAGGTCACACAAGTGTAGAAATGGGTACCAAAAGGTCCAAGACATATCTGCCATTTCTGCTTTTGGTTCATGCAAGGAGTACAACCCTGCTGTCTCTGTACTTACAACCCTAGCTAGTGAGGGGAGTACTTTTCTTGTTATTTAATGTCACAATTTTTAAATGTGAACAAGCAAAAACTAGATAGAGTACATACTTAGTAGAAGTATAATAATCTTAATTTCAAAAAAATACTACTTATGGAATTTTTTGGATTGATAAAAATACTTTCACTAAATTTGTTTTACTCTTCCTAAGTTGATTTGATTATGAAGTTAAAATGATAGAAATTGTATCTTGTACTAATTGGAGTATGTATTACTTTTTTTTAAATATGGTTATTGACTGATAAGTTCGATTCTCATCTAATTCTCCTACTTTTTCATCAGCTTACCCTATTACCCAAATAAAAGTTCAAAATAAAAGAATTTTACTATGAAATGGTTTATGTATGGATTTGAAGACATATTGTATTAAAGTTTAGAAAAAAAATTTAAAATTTTCTAATATTTGAATTCAAACTTTTATAGTTTACCAAACAAAAGAAAAGTAAATATCATTTATATCTTTAGACAAAACAAATTATTTTTCAAAAATTAAATATATCCTGCCATAGATATATCTTTAGCACTACATACTTCCTCCGTTTCACTATACTTGCTACATTTAACTTTTTACGCAATCTAATACGTTATTTTGATAATTTATATATTGAATTATACACGTCTAAAAAGTATAAAAAATTAATATTATGAAAGTGTGCGATTAAACGATTCAAACAAGACCCCATTAACTATATTTTTTCTTATACATTAGCCGCAATATATTAAATAAGTTTGAACAATGAATAATGTTAATAAGAATATGTAACGAGTATTTCAGATTGGAGGAAGTACATTATGAACAAAAATATATTAAGATTGTATAAAAGAAGTATAGTTCCTATGTTGCATTATACCTATTTTATTTGACTCTTTACGCTATTTAAGGTATTATTTTGATCATTTATATATGAAATTAATCATAACTAAAAATTATAAAAAGTACGTGATTAAACGATTCAAACAAGATTTGACTTCACTATGTTTATTATATAAAAAGCTACAATATACTCCCTCCACACCAATATAAATGTCTCATTTGCTTGGGCATGAATATTAAGGGTGGTGTGAGGTCCATTAAAAAGGTGGTAGTTGGGTAAGTAGTGAAGGGTAATTAGTGAAGGGTAAGTAGTGAAGGGTAGTTGGGTAAGTAAGGTATATGGGGTATATTCGTAATTACTTGTGTGAACTAAGGATTTTTAGGTAAAAAAAAGATTGATAAAAATAGAAATGTGACAATTGATATGATTTTGCCAAATAAGGAAATGTAACAATTATATTGGTGTGGAGGAAGTATAAAATAGAATTGAGTTTGAATGATAAATGATAATCGAAATACAACAAGTATTTGAAATTAAGTATTATCGAAGTAATTCTTTATACTACTTTTGTTTGGTAATACTTGCACCATTTTAGAATTGACAAAAATATTAAGAAAAATAATTGGTTGATAGCAAGGTATTGAGATTTAATGAGGTATGAAATAAAATTAAAATATGAATAAATAAAATAATTTATAAATTACTATATAAATGAAGTACATCTATAGAAGTAATGTAAAAAGCCTAGATCAATTCTAGAAGTAAATTGGACAGGACAAGAAAGCGTAGGTGTGTGTATAAAGCTATTTATAGGTAGGCAAGAGTGTAATCCCCATGCAAGACATACGTTATGTAGATGTGTTGTAAAAATACAGCGTAAAGTCGGGTATTATTGACTACTACAGCCTAGGAGTGGACCTATTGCCTATTGCGTATTGCCTATCGCCTATTGCCTATTGCCTATTGGTATACTCTACTTTATATTAGTATTATACTCCATATAGTAAGTATTGGTATACTCTACTTTATATTAGTATTATACTCCATATAGTAAGTATACTTTCTTAACACTTGGCTTCTCTAACAAGTTGTGAAACCATGACATAACAAGCTACTCCAATAACTAATAAATTAGTAAATGGTAAATGATTTATCAAATTCTTTTTAAATTGGAATCTAATGTTTGTGAATTGAATTACATTTTCATACTAAATAAAATAATAATAATATCAAATCTTAAACCTAAGATCATATAAAGTCGAATAATAAATTAGGCTAATACACGTAATATATTTTTAATACTTCTTTGAATTTCCCTCCACTATACAAACAACACTTAAATAAAAATACTGAAATATGATATGTAAGTTTAGAAGGACGGAGAAAGTATAAGACATGAGTAAGGATTATTTCCGAGATGATATAAAATGTGGAAGTATGAGAAGCAAATGGGTAGTAGCCCTACCTAACTTAGCTTGTTGCACCAACGTAAGCTTCCTATGAAAGCAATTATAGTGCGACTAAAGAAGAATGGTGTCGTCTAATTCAGAAGATTCTGAAATTGTTACTTGCAAGTTGCAACAATAGTGTGACTACTAAGTTGTTAAATAATTAACATGAAACCAACATTTCTAACACCTACCCTTTATTTTATTATTAACGATTAAATTATTGTATTATTAATCAAAAAATTTTAATTATCATATTTTATTTCTTCATTCTATTTAATTTGTTAGAATTACTATCATTTTTATAATGTGAAAGTATTTTTAGTGAACATTGTAAATTTAATGAGTAGAATAAAATAGCTCGTTTTAAATAAAAACAAAATAATTATCAAAAGAGCATAGGACATTTTGTTTAAAACGTTTCATTCTTAAGAACCACACTGATCTTATAAGTATATATGATTTAAGATCATTTGAAGAAAATAATAAGCACGCTAGTATTTTTATACATTATTTTTAGGACATGGTCCGCAAGTTTGTCCATTCATTTACATACTCCAAAAATGTAATAGCCAAGTCCAAGAAAATTAGTATTGTGTAAGTAATAGAATTGTAATTAAGACTGAAATTGAGGAAGAATAAAGTGGGTTTAAATAGAAGGTGTATTGGGTAATGATTTCCTTGTGATTAATTTGTTAAGGCAAACTGTTCATGTTCTTTATTTGTTCCCTAAATTATATAATATTATAAATTATGCATGTAATGGTTTTTGAATGACTTCATTTATTGTTGTAACACCACAAGATCATGATTCATATTTCATGCACGTCGTCGTTTCAATATGACTCACTTCAAATTCAATAGTGTTTCTTCTGTTTTGTTGTATTTAAAATTTGTTACTACTAATTTTTGTTAGTTTATTAAGAGGAAGGAAAACGGCAACTTAAGCAAGTGGAAAGAAAAGAGATAAGAATTAGTTTAAAAAAGTGTTGCAAAGTTAATTGAGAAATTATAAGTGATAAGTGTTGCAAAATGAAAGAGTTATTTCATGTACTTACTTTAATGTTATTTGTTGAGACAATTGGCCTTGGACTTAGTTGGCCTTATTAAGAAGACCCACACATTTTTGACATGGAAATTGAAGGCTCCAATTTGACCCAAATATGTAACTAGACATGTAGCTGAAATTACGTGCTCCAAGCCAGAGAAAAAAATTAAATTAAGGTTGGGAATGTAAATTTCTTCTCTTTTTATTCGACTCAATCTTATCGTATTGACCCCTCGATCTTGTTTCTCGAGGGCTTAAAAGAATTAAACCCGCAATCTCTAAAGTCACAAAGTCGAATAATACTTTGTACGTTCGAGAGTTAATTCAAAGTATATTTCGATGGAAAATCAGCTTCAATTCTTTCTGCATCTTGCAAGTGCCCAGAGTTAATTTAATTCTTGTGTCTTGCCAATCAATATAACACATAACACGACATATACATCGACACCAAATCGTAAAATCGAACAGAAGTGATTGTTGCCAATCAACTTATTACCTAGGAAGCTGCACATTAACATCTAACGTCTGCAAATCTGTCGAGCCTTATATTACATTCAATACTACATATAACACGACAAATACATCGACACTAAATCGTATAATCGACTACTGGCTTTTCCACATCATCTTTACAACACCAAAGAAGACAAGTTGTTCTCTTCTACTTTCAGTGGTTACTGACGAACAAAACTAGAACCAATTTACTTCAGGGGGCTACGAAATGCTTACGCTTGAGTCTAAATATATTGGTTTTGAAAGGTCTCGTATCAGAAAGGATCACTGTCATCTCCTAATGTTGAGAGTGAAAATGGCGCAATTGCTACGTTGAATGTTTTTGATCCTACATTATCGATGTGAATCATTTCAAAATCACCCTCCTGCAAACCACACGGAAAAACAAAACATGAAAACCATCAACAAGAAGCTTATGCCTTACGATACATTATGCATAAAAAATAACCGTGTAATCAACCATGAATCATGTACTTTTCTTAATATGTGAAGAAATGATGTTTCTCAATTGGAAATAACCTTCTTGTTTTACTTAAGTAAAGTTGCATACATCTGACTCTTCCTAACTCAACCTAGGTTGGGGCTACTTAATTTCATGAGGGTAATGGAATCTAGCTAATGCGTGATTCAGTCAATTTGGCCCAAAATAGCTCAAAAGCGACCTGACCATATGCATACGACAAAACAAAAGAATCACAGAAATTTCCTCATTGGTTAAGTGAAAAAAATTTCTCACCATTCTTCCACTTGGAGTACTCAACGGACATGCAGAAGAGTATTCAAAGCCGGTACTTGGAAGTATAACTGGCTGCTCACCGATGACTCCTATGCCCCTGGAAAGGGAATAAAGATAATGTAAGAACAAAGTTTAAGAATACGCTAAATAGCTGAGAAGTTCTCGAACATGAAAGAAACAACTTACCAAACATTCTCAGTTCTCCCATTGCCATCAGTTATTATCCAATGTCGCCGTAATAGTTGCACTGGGCGGTTGGAATTGTTGGTTATTCTGATCCTATAGGCATAAAAGTACTGGCCTTTCGAAGGTTGACTACGTCCCTCAATGTAGACACTCCTAACTTGGACTCGGATTCCCTGCAATATAACAAAGTGGACATCAAGCGATCATAAGTGAACAATCCTACTAGGGAAACATTTCAAGTATAAACATTTCCCTCTTCAAGAAAGGAAAGGTTCATACAAAAATCCAAGACAAATATCCAGAAATCTTTGGAATGCAACTACTTTCATGATTCCATCTTATAAATAGAGAAAATTAACGGAAAAACACCTGTTATAGGTACATTTGGTAGTAAGATTGTAATTAGTTATAAGTTGATGTTTGTGTTAGTCTTAGACTCTTAGTAGTATAAAAGGGGACATAAGGGTGTATTAGAGTTTATGAAATAAAACAATATTCTTCTCCTCTTCTAAATTTCTTCTCTTCTCTTTCTCTTTCCTATTCACATGTTTGCTTGAGATTGAAGAACCAATTATCCCACAACTTGAAGAGGCCAAACAAAAGAAGGTAATCAAATCTTTTCGATGTTAAGGTTCTTCAATCTTAAGCAACCATGTGAATAGGAATGAGAAAGAGAAGAGAACAAATTTAGAAGAGGAGAAAAATATTGTTTTATTTCATAAACTCTAATACACTCTTATGTCCCCTTTTATACTACTAAGAGTCTAAGACTAACACAAACATCCACTTATAACTAATTACAATTTTACTACCAAATGTACCCATAACGACACCCTAACTCGGGTCATATTTTAACCCTCCAATGCACCTATAACAATACACTAACACGATTTTCATGGATTCCATATAAATTGAAAAGAGGCAAAATTAGTCAACAATCTATCTTACTAATGTTTATTAAGGGCGTTAAGGGGATATTTTATAAATGATACTAGTTGAAGAGTAAACAAAAAGTAATGTGTAGGTCAGTGAGAAGGAACACTAGTCTGCGGTGATTTTATTTTTCTCACATATGGACTATATTTTAAATGGTTCATTAAATCATGTCTACTTTTTATTTATGTGAAGATATAGTTGATGTTTGCTGCTCAGGGTGAATCGCAAACAACCTCTTTGTCATCACTAAGAAGGATAAGTTTGCATACATTTGAAACTTGAACCCTACCATAGTAGGAGCCACAAAATGGCGTTGGGAGAGTGGAATTTTATTGTGTCAATGTTGTGCGACAACGGAAGCAAGTTCGATGAACAATAATGAAACAATAAGAAATTCAATGCAAACAATAAGAAAATGACACAAGAGATTTAACGAGGTTCACTATCAATGTGATAACTACGTCCACCGGCACCGAGATCAAATATTTTCACTATGATCGCAAAGAATTTACAAGATGAATCTCAATCACACTCACAAATTAATGGCTCTCTTGTGATCTCTCTCAATTTGTGAATTATTATGTATTAACCCTAAAATGGGAGTTTATATACTAATGCCCAATAAAAAGAAGTTATTACATAATAACACAAAGTAACGGTCCCAAAAGACACCTCCCGTGAAAAGAAACCGCCATTTCGTGAGCCGTGTACAACTATGAGAGCCGCAAAATGGAGACAGAACGCACTCCGCGCCCCTTGATCACGGATAGTAGACCCTTCTTAGACAATAGCTGCATCCTCTTCTCCCTCATATGACCAAGCCTCATGTGCCAAATCTTGGTCATCTCCTGGTGAGATACTGATGCGCAAACCGCAGAACTAGACAGTGTGACACCCTCAAAGACATAGAGGGTGTTCCTCTTAATGCCCTTAAGTACCAACTCCGAACCTTGATAAATGGACAACTCCCCATCCAAAAACACTTCATTGTACCCCAAATCATCCAAGGTACCCAATGAAATCAGATTTTTCCCAAAGCAGGGACATGTCGCACCCTAGTCAATGTCAACTTTCGCCCATCACTAGTCCTCAATCTCATGAACCCAAATACCCGTAATCTTACAAGGTGCATTGTTACCTACAATAACATTACCCCCATTGCAAGACTCATACGTGTCAAGCCAGTCTCGACGCGGACTCATATGGAACGAACACCCCGAATCTAGAACCCAATCATCAGAAAGAACCCCAGACTTAGCAGAACTCACTAATGCCAACTCCGAATTATAGTTCTCTTTCGGTTTCCTCAACTACAGCAGCTTGGGACTTACCCTTCCTCACCGGACAATTAGCCCTAAAGTGATCCGGTTCCTTGCAGTAATAACAGGTCTTCCCATCAGTCTTACCAGATCCCTCATTGCCGTTTCCAGCACCCGACCCAATATTGTTGCCCTTGTTAACCCCCTTCTTCTTTTTAGATTTTCCGGACTTAACAACCCACTGCCACTCTCCCCGTTATCACCTATAGCTTTCTGACGAAGTTTCCTAGTATGAAGTGTTGCCTTCACTTCTTCTAAGGTCAGTGAGTCTTTACCAACAACAAAAGACTCAACAAAATTCTCATAGCTAGACGGTAGAGACACAAGTAAAATCATCACAGCATCCTCATCATCTATTTTAACATCTAAGTTACGCAAATCTATTAAAATAGAGTTAAGTTTTTCAAGATATTCCCGTAAGGGAGTACCTGACTGCATTCAGAGGCTGAACAACCGCTGCTTCAGCAATAATTTGTTGGTCAGCAACTTAGTTATATACAATGACCCCAATTTCATCCATAGTTCCGCCTCTGTAGCCTGATCAGCGACCTCTGTGATGATATGATCATCCAAACTTAGCAAAATGGTAGAATGAGCATTTTCCTCCATTACTGCTAATTGCCCGTCAGTTAATCCGTCATCCGACCCCGCAGTAGTACTCTTTGAAGCCAACGGATGCCAGATTTGCTGCTGTTTCAACAGAGTCTTCATCTTTATTTGCCATAGCCCGAAGCTATTTTTCACGGTAAATTTCTCGATTCTTATTGTAGAATCTCCAGCCATTGTTCCACTCAAAAAACTCTCCAAGGACTTAAACCCGAGCTCTTGATGCCAATTGTTGTGCGACAGCGGAAGCAAGTTCGATGAACAATAATGAAACAATAAGAAATTCAATGCAAACAATAAGAAAATGACACAAAAGATTTAACGTATTTCACTATCAATGTGATAGCTACGTCCACCGGCACTAAGTTCAAATATTTTCACTATGATCGCATAGAATTTACAAGATGAATCTCAATCACACTCACAAATTAATGACTCTCTTGTGATCTCTCTCAATTTGAGAATTATTATGTATTAATCCTAAAATGGGAGTTTATATACTAATGCCCAATAAAAGGAAGTTATTACATAATAAACACAAAGTAACCGTCCCAAAAGACACCTCCCCTGAAAAGAAACCACCATTTCGTGAGCCGTGTACAACTACACGAGCCGCGAAATGGAGACAAAACGCATTCCGTGCCCCGCGGAGTTCTCCGCGCCCCGTGGACTGAGGCAGCAGCTTTTCCGCGCCCCGCGGACCTCCTCTTTGACCCATACTCATCTTCTTCAATGGTGCTTGCTAGTTTGAGTCACCATTTATCAACAGTCAATAGGACTAACACCCCTCTTAATGGTGTAACCGTGTTACTACTAGCCCAATAGTTCACCACTCGAGAAAAAGGCAAGCAAGAAATAAGGCTTCTCTACCTAGTTCTGATGTTGGAACAGATTGTTATTAAAAATCAAAAGAAAAGTCGAGGAAAACACAACTTTAAAGAACTATAGAACATAAAAAAGAACACACACTAACTAAAATGAATTTCTCAAGTTACAATAGACGCACAAGTAACATCAAAGATCAAACATTGATTCACAGAAGAAGAGCTCTATAGCGTACCAAGGTAGTAGCATCACTCGAACATTTCAAAAGAGAATGTGGAGAGATCTCCTTAAGTTCCTCTCTGTGTCTGGCAGCGTCCTAGATCATCAAACACCAAAGACAAATCATTTTCGAAAAAGAAACAAATCAGGAAAGAGAGTCATCAGCAATGAAGCAATAGAAAAGACACATTACAGAGATATCAACTCAGCTAAATCTACTAATAAAAAGAACACTTGGTCGGTCTTTTACGTGAAGTATAACAAAAATTCAACATGTTACGACTGGCATTAGACCTTCCCAAGTCTATATAAGTCGATTAAGGCAATTTATTAATATATTTCAATTCTGCCATTTATATCAGTTTGCTTAACCCGGGTTATCCTTTTCTGTTCTTTTGTATTTGTCCATTCCAATGGCTAACCTAGATCATAACTCAATACTCCTTAAACTCTACATCTGAAAACAAGGATAGATCATACTACCAACATAATTCAAACTAGAGTTAAATGTACGATTAAAGATTCAATTCCAACCAACAACCTGAAGATTTTTATCGTGAACATTAACATACAAACAAGAACAAAATGTAGACTAAGAAAAAGTAGACAGTTAGCCATTAAGTTCTAACTATTGGCAATAAGATATAAATGAACACAGCACATGAAGCATCATGTTCGAGCCAGCGAAAAGGGTGCCTTTGTTCCAATTTATATGCATGATTCTAAATGTATGCTGCAACAAATTGGGTGACCATGTACATTGCCCACAAAAATAACTGCATCAATAAATTGGAGAATAACCCCTTTATATCAGATGATAGAAAGTTGGTATCTTTTGAAAATGGATATGGTGAACTGAAGCCAAGATGTTTACCTCAAACCTCTCTTCAGCGATAGCCTCTTTCAAAAGCCTCCTTAGACGCAAAACTGGTTCTTCATCCTCAAATAATCTCAATGAATCACGTAGTCTTGCAGCTTCTTTATAATCCTGAACGTAGAAAATCAAGGCAAGAACCCTTTTTTTAGAAAAATGAAATCAAACAAAAAAGGACCCGTGAAGAGTCTTCACAAATACTCTACATGTATTGCTTATTAATAATTAATTTTAAAATATCATTAGAACTACCAACACATTATAATAAATGAAGCTAAAATTAAGGATTGGGCTAGATGGTATACCTATTGAGGTGTGGAAATGCTTACGGACGACCAACTGATCTATTTAACAAATTTTGAGGAACAAACAAGATGCCTAATGAATAGAGAAGTACTTTAGTGCCCATTTACAAGAACAAATGAGACGTCTAAGATTGCTCCAATCGTTGAGGAATAAAACTCATAAATCATACTATGAAATTATGAGAAAGGGGGCAATTTGAATTTATGCTGGGTAGATCTACAATGAAAGCAATTCATCTTATGAGACAAATGATGGAGTACTATTAGGCTAGAAAAAGAAACTTGCACATGAAATCTATTCACTTGGAAAAAACATACTACAAGGTACCAAGAGAAGTATATTGGTGGCAACGACAAAGAAGAATATTCCCAAGAAAAACATTAATATAGTGCAAGATCTATATCGAGAAGTAAAAAGAATGTTAGGACATGTGAACGGGCAACAAAAGATTTCCCAATCATAATTGGCCTTCATCAAGGCTCGGCCCTCAGTCTCTTTCTTTTTAGAGCAGTCCAAGATGAGATCATTCGATCAATACAAGGAGACATGTTTTGGTGCATGTTGTTTTTTGATTACATTGTTTTGGTAAATGAGACCAAGAATGGGGTAAATGCTAAGTAAGAACAACGGAGATAAAAGTTGTAGTCACGAAGTTTCAAATTAATTCAGAGCAAGATAGAGCACATAAAGTGTAACTTTAGTACAAACAAGATAAACAAATGCACTATAAAGCTAAAAGAGAAAGAAATCGCTCCAAGTGGATGTTTCAAATACCTTGGGTTCATATTTCAGAGTAGTGGGGACATCCAATAATATATGAATCATAGAATTAAGTATGGGTGAAGCAAGTTTGACTGTATGACAATTAGACCAATGATACTCTATGGATCAAAATGTTGGGCTTTTAGAAAGGATCATAGCAGAAAGATGGGAGTTCCGAAAACGTGAATGCTTTGATATATGAGTGGGTATACCTTGAGGGATAGAATTTGAAATTAAGATATAAGAAAGGATTTAGGAGTTGCAAATATCGAGGAACAGATGAAAGAGAATCGTTTAAGATGGTTTGGGCATGTGCAAAGATAGAGTATTAGCGAACCGGTAAGAAAGATCGAAAATTGAAGCTCGGGAGACGGAAAACGAGGATGAAGAAAACTGAATGACTTGGAACACAGTAGTGAAAACTGAAAATAGCTATATTAAGTCATCTCTCTTTCACTATTTTCATGACTCTCCTCAACTAATCCTTGCAACATGGAGTATCAAATAACCCCATTATAGCAATACAAACCAAATCAACATATTTTGGGGACAATTAAGTATATACTTCTTCAATATACACAACTCCACAAGTGATGGCAAGGATCCCATGTAGAACATCATAATTTAACACCAGTGCTGTCAAGTCTCAACAAATTTCCCTCCACTATCTAAAATACCAGTAAATTCATCATCTATCTACACTAGCAAAACCAAAATGATCAAACACATGTTGAATGTTTATAAGATAAGAAGTAGCAATTCCTCAATCAATAACTTACATATTATACTCAAAAATTCCACTTCCACAATTCACTAATTAAATCCTCTAAATGTTACCTCAATCAACCAATTATACAAATACAATTTAATTAATTTATAATTACTCCAACAAACTCAAAACCCACAAAAAAATTAAATCCAAAAACAATAATCATAACAAAATTAATAAAATCAACCACACATAACAACAACAATTATACCTCTGCTTTAGCTGCCACCTCCATTTGTTGCTTAAGCAATTGATATGTTTGGGTTCGAGAAAGAACCCTACCAGAATCCTGGCTTTGACCCGGAACTTGACTTGGTCCTGTGCCTGGGCCTGGGCCCGAGCTTGAACTTGGGCTGCTCTCCCCACCAACATTCCAACAAGCCACTATTCTACAATACCCACCATTTTTACTCCTTATGGTGGAACAACACCAATTTTTCCGAATACCCACATCAAAATCCGACAACCCGTTAGAATGTTTTCTTGAATTGTAAGATTTTTTTGCTACTATTCCAAAATCAGTGAACACTTTCAGACCTAAAGATTGCATCTTTTTTCTTTTTTCTGCTTAGTAAGAAATTATGGTCAATAAAGATTCTATTTTTTGTTGGATGTTGAGATTTGAAGGGTGAGAACTGAGAAAGATTTTTGGGTTCTGTTGTTTATGATTAAAAAGAAAGGAGAATGAGAATGACATTTGAGAATTGAGAGTAATGAAATCAGTATTACGCGAGTTTGGAATTGTTTACAGCAGAATTTGCGGCTGTAATAAACAGATTGCTTTTTACCGGATATGCCATGTATCAGTTTTGGAAAATGAAGTTTACCAAATTACTATATTATAGAAAATTTGATTTTAAAATCCCAATTATAGATGCATTATTTATAAAATTATAATATTGTCTTTATTTGAACTTAAACTTATTAAAGTATTGAAGTGATTTATCTAATTGGGGTTGAAAAATAAAAATAATTTCAATTTGGTGTTTTCTAAAACTTAATTCCCAAAATAGTGCTTATATAATTAAATAGTATTACTAAGCTATAATTTTTTTAGTTTGATAATTTCAAACCTACAAGTGGATAATGCTGTTTTGTCAAGCAAATATATGCGTTAAAAAAATTCAAAAAAATCCACAAGTCTTGTAGAAAGAGCCAAATATCCAAAAAATACTTCTATATACAATCAAAAATTTCAATCAAGTCTAAAAGTCAAAATCAATAAAGATGTTAATCGAAACTATTATCCTTGATTTGCAAATTGGTTGAAGCTGCCATAGAACTTGTGTGACTTTACCATGATTAAAATCAATAAGACATATCAAACCAAACAAAAATCCACATTTACCATAGCCAAATTCAACAGACATTCTCTAAAAAAAACATAACAGTTTAACAAATATGAAATGTGCAAGGCTACCTCTAAATAAAGATAGCATTATCCTTGTGATCTCTTGTTAATAAAAAAAAAGAGAGATGCAAACTTTGGTAAAAAAATAAATAAATAAAAATAAAAAAAAAGAGAGATGCAAACTTTGGTAAAAAAATAAATAAATAAAAATAAAAATAGTAATTTGACGTGAATAATAAGCTTTGGTATAATAAGCTTTGGTAAAGTGCGGTAGCAAATTTGATGTGAATGCGACCATTTTCTTTGTTTACAGTCAATCTCAATAAAAACTGTGAGTGCATTAACAATGAATAATAAAGTATTGTAAAACAAAGTCAATTGATAGATTGACTAACAAAGTAAACATCAACAAGCTTAGGGTAAGACAATAAATACAAGATAAATAATATCATGACTACAATTTATTTAGTTTGTTAGGATAGGATTTGCAAACCAAATATTTTGATTTAGTAACACTCCTTACCCATTAAAACACTATTTTAGGAATTAAGTTTTAGAGAATATTAAAGTTAAAAATTTTTATTTCCAACACCCATTTGACAAATCATTCAAAGTATTGATGGTCATTATCATTCTGATTATCAATATATATAAAATGTAAAAATAATAAATATGTGGCATTTAATTTTTTTTAATATTAGGACTTATTTTGAAATAATTTTTTTAAATTGGGATTTTTAGAATAAGATGCCTTCAAATGTAAGTATATTTAAATAATATCTTAATGTTGAGATTTTTCTTTATTGTATCCACAGCTAGATTTTTAATTTAGTTTTTGTCAAAAGATTACTATTTTGTACGTCTACATGATTGCCTAACTATATGCTCTTTGAGTCTTGAAGTACGTGAGTTTGTCATAAATATCAATTTTTATTATTAAATTTTCTAAACTTGGTTTAGGGAGGATTAAAACAAAAAAAATATTTAAAATATATGGATGATACAAAGAGATCAATTAGATTGAACAACAATGGGTGAGAAATTATAGATAAAAAAGTATTAAATTTAGTAAGATAGATTAAAATGATATTTGCTGTAAATTCAGAATTGTAGCAACTGAGCAAGTATACTTCTTTGTCCCTTAATTTTATTACTTTTCTTCGTATAAAATTAATTTCTTATTGATTGATAATAGGAAAACAAGACAAAAATTGATTGAAATTAATATGTATTGTAAAATAAAACCTAACTTTTATTCAATAATAATTAATAATATTAATGTATACTTAAATATACAACAAATTATAAGTTGATGACTTGACTTGTAAGTGGGCATTCTCTAAATCTACACAACTTGCCACTAACAATGACAATTGTTTAAATGATTAACATGAATTGTTTTGTCATAGAGAATTTTTTTTTGATAATTTTGGTTATTTGTTTCATTATTTTGGTGTGATATTTTTAGGCAATTTTGTGGTCCTTAAAAAGTGAGCCACAACCACAAATAATGGATTTACAGTAAGGTCTATGGTTGGCATGGAAGAGAAAATTCCATGTGTTCATATCATTCATCTCCTATGAAAACAATTTGTATGAGTAAAGAGGACCTTGGAAATTAATGGTTCCCCTTGGTGTTTCATAACCTTTGGTTAAGACTTAAGTAGTAAGTGATGATTGACAAAATAAAGTAATTTTACATGATGAGGAACACTTTTAGGTGCATCTTTGATTAACTTGCATCAATTCTAAGTTACTATGTCTATGCTAGTGATTTCCGAATTAATTGTGGTGGTATATTATCATGATCGTAATTTTTATATTATTTCATTTGAATAATAAGGAGTAAAGATACGAGTAGATATTGAGAATTAGATTTTGCCTT
Organism: Amaranthus tricolor; assembly: GCF_026212465.1. Lineage (NCBI taxonomy): Eukaryota > Viridiplantae > Streptophyta > Magnoliopsida > Caryophyllales > Amaranthaceae > Amaranthus > Amaranthus tricolor. The sequence goes on along the minus strand of NC_080060.1, from coordinate 279,054 downwards.
ATTTGAAGCACATAACGTCTTTTCTAGACAAGGTCAAGTGATCAAATCTCACTTAGAAGATTTCCCACAAGAGTGACTGTTCAACATAATTCCCTTCATGACTATTGAGTCGGCTTAGTCCCGCATGAGAGTTTGTGTACTCTCTTTATATTGTATTAGAATAATTGAAAAAAAAAAGCCTTTTGAACAAAAATAGTCAAAATTCAAAATTTGGGCAAACTTTAATCTCAAAAGAAGTGTCTATGGCTTATAAGTTAAGTTCTGTTTGTGTTCGCTGTTAGTAACATCGAACTTAGGAAGCAGGTAAAAAAAAAAATTCGAACAAAGATGTTGCCTTTTTTTATCAAAATCACTGTTCACTGTTACTGACAGCGACCAAACACTTGATTTAATTTCAACTGCTATATTTATTCGCTGTTATTAATAGCGAGTATAAACTAAACCTAGCTTTGGAGGCAACGACATTTATTTTGAGATTAAAGTTTGCACAAAACGTGGATTTTAATTATTTTTGTTCAAATGACTTTTTTTTTTCAAATATTCTAGAATAAAGAGGGTTCATCCCAAACCGGCCCATATTAAGATGATTTTTTGATAACTAAATGTCCAAACAACATATTTCAAAGATAAGCAATGGATAATAATAGGCCCATAATATGTCATCGCCTTTTCTTGATGGGCCTACAGAGTTTCTTTAGGTAATGTGCGTTCAACTTACGTAAATTTGAAAAAATTAGATTTTTTAACAACTTTATTTAAAAAATAAGATTTTTTAACAACTTTTTTCAAAAAATAAGCTTTGGCCAAACGTTATTCCCAAAATAAGCGTCCTTGGCTCTAAAGCTAAGCTTGGTGTATTCTCGCTTTTACTAATAGCGAATTAAAAGAAATGGTACTAACAGCGACTTCAGGCTTGACTAAAATTTTGACTTTTATTGACTTTTTTTGTATGATTTAAACTAGCCGTTGTAAAATTGAAAAATATTTGTTATGAAGTTGAAAATAGTTGTTGTTATTATGTTCTATAAATAACTCCATCATTTCCCTACTTCATTGTATCCAAAGTCCATCATTCTTGTTCTAGTTAATCGATTTTGAAGGTAACAACTGTAAGTCAAGAATAACTTAGTTGTAGTTATGATTATACTTAAAAAGACTTAAGAAATACTCAAATTGATTACTTATGTTTATTTATTTGTTTCCATAGTCTTTATGTTTCTATACTCAAACACAGATACTGTTTACCTTGACGTGCAAGTTCTAGTGTTGTGACCTTCACTACCACACCATCGAAAAGCATTGCGTCTCCTTGATCCTTCGTCCATCTCGTTGGTGATCCTCCTTGACTTAGGTCTCTCTATTCCACGAATGTGATCTGGATCGTGTATCACCTCAACACCGGTGTATTGAGGCCATGACCTCTTATCAATCAACGACATGAATATGGATTCATATGTATTAACATAGGTTTGGGTAGTGTAGCAGGAGTCTATAAAACGCTCATACGATAAGTGTCTTTTAATACAAACAGCAAGAACATGAGAACAAGGTAAGTGATATATGGATGGTTTGTTACAAGTGCATTTCATCTATCTCAAATGCACACTTTGTATTTTACCACCCTTGGCGGATCCTCTATTACCACGTCCAGTCTTAACTTGAAAAAGGCCTCATCTGTAGTCAAATGCGACGATCTCATGAAAGTTTGCCTTCTCAGTGTTACGGGTGATAATTCTTGTGGCGTGTGAAGTGTACTTACTTCCCCCAATTAGCACACCATGCCCGCTTATAGGTCACTTCGACACCAAATTGGTCTTTCACAATTTGTCGCACTACAGAGACCTTAATTGATGGGTCTTCAGCAACACAATTTCTAATAACATTGTTAATCACGGAAGATGTCAAATGAATGTGTCCAGCTGACACATTTTTAGTATTAATACACAACCCCCATGCTTCCCTTTATATGTAACAATCTCCCATGAAGGTGAATAGGAGCTCTTTCTAGCCCTTAGTCTCCAAGCACACCCTTTCTTACACTTCAAGGTGAGCACGGTTTGATTCGAAGTCTCAGTTCGGTACTCAACGTTCCTACGAATATGATACAATCTAACACGTCCAACAAGGCATCCTTGTTATCAAACATCATACCCTTTTGAAACTTTCCTTCATCTGTGTAGGTTGTATCACATGCCCAAGACCTCCAAGAGTTGTCCTCAACGTGTTCATCTAGAGGGGGAACTAGTGCATAAGGTTTAGGAGCAACGATTGTTGGAATGTTGCCTAAGGTCATGTCATTAGCTAAAGCCTCCTCATCCACACCCACTTCGTCCTCAGAAGGAGCTTCAACGAATTCATTACTCTCATTATTAACATCATCCCAAGGCTCATTTGTATCTTCTAAGTTAAAAGTATCATCATTAGAAGGAGAAGAGGAAGATGGCATAATGGGATTTTAGGTTTCTTGAGTAGGGAAGGGCGTAGGATAAGGAGCAGAAGAAGTTACATTCAGGAATGCATTTGTTTCTACGACATTGACATCTTAATTCCCTAGGAGTACCTCTTCTACATATAACTCTAAAGAAGGAATAGAGGTAGACTTTGAATATTCCCACATTGCATCCATAGCCTCCGAAAGAGCTAACAACTCTTCACTCATATTGTATTTAAAACTTACATTAACAGTATTTCTTGTAGTGTCAATTCCAATCTTAGAGCATATAAGATGTTTAAGTTCATTCAAATCCATGTTTGAGTTGCATGCAAACAGTTCACATCTTCCCCCAACATACTTAACATTGCTACTACTTGTTCGAATTGAGCCATTCCAAAAACATACAACAGTCGCACGAAATAAAGTCATTTCTACAACAATATGTACAAAATGAACATCACCATCAAGTTCATAAATATATACATATATAACAACATTGATTAAATTTAGGGTTTGCATTCAAACATTCTCTACATTAAACTCAAATTTAGCGTTTACATTCAAACATTCTCTACATTAAACTCAAAACATTTTCTACATTAAATTTATGAACAAACAACCTCATTATGAAGATCATGGAAAATTACAAGTACATCTGACATATTTATAGAGTAAAAGTGTAAATGACCACTATAAATGACATATTTTTTAAAAACAAACAGAACTAAAAAATTTATAATAAAAAGGTACCTTAATAAGCTATAGATCAACAAGAAGTAGTAAATTGCAAGTTTATGAACTTGCATATATGTGAAAGTTGATGAAGAATTTGTGAACCCTAATTTTTCAGAAAAAGAACAAAAAATACAAAAAATAGTATCTTAAGTGAATGTAGGAAGGTGACAGAACTAATAAGTAGTAGAAACTTGGAATTTGATGAGATTAATTGAAGGATTGAAGTTGATTTCAATGGTGGAAAGAAGAGGGAGATTTCGTGGGTTAGGTCGCTGATACGAAATCGGGTGAAATGAGGAAGGAGGAAGAAGGCTGTTGTATTTAGGCACGCCTGAAGTCGCTATTAGTAACTGCGAAATAAGGGTTTGACCAGTCAACCTTTATTTCGCTGTTAGTATTAGCGACTTGAGGTTTAACTTAAATTTTGACCATTTCTTTTAATTCGTTGTTAGTAAGTGCGAGTATACACCAAACCTAGCTTTGGATCCAAATACGCTTATTTTGGGAATAAAGTTTGAACAAAGCTTGTTTTTTGAATAAATTCATTAAAACATCTTATTTTTTTCAAATTTTCTTCAACTTACAAGCTACAACTTTCCGTTGACCCAAATAGAGCTGGTTACCTAAAAGTGCGTCTCTCTTTGACTCTTTAATTTATTGCGACTTTTTGGTCAATTGTTAAAAAGGATATTGATGATAAGTTGATAACAATCCACAAAATCTTCAAAAGTTTTTGTTTTTTAATTAGTGTACAAATATGTGTAATGCTCAGCATTTTTAATTTTAACGTTTATTATATATATGATTTTCAAAACAAAAGGAGCTAGTATGTATTATTGCTACAAGTCTCGAGTCAAAAAGCTTTTACGGGTTATAGATTAAATGTCACAAATATAAAAGGTCATATGAATTGGGAAATGCCACCCCTATTAAAAAGTCGGGACTAAGCCATATAAATGTTTCATCAATGCAATTCAATCGAACCCAAACCTAACTCGACTTATTCAGAGATCGACGCCCCTAAAATATTAGTCTCCTCAAACAAAATGCAGTAAAAGTGGAGTAATGATTAAAGTTCCAAGTGCTCTATTTTAATCCGGCTTAATGAATTAATTTAATCTTAATTTTAGATATGATTTTATGTGTCTTTCGGAGAGTTCATTTCTCCCAACAATTTGTGTAATTATTTTAACTCTTTATATCCTTGGACCTTTATTATTTGTATGTATCCAGTGATTTAATTTATTATACTTTAACTTTTTAGTTTTGTGTTTAAAGGATAAAAATGTAGTAAAAATATTTAACTTAGTAGTGGAAAGGGTGTGAAAGAGGGAAGAGGTACATCATCAAGTATAAGGTGCGAGAATCGCGGAAGAGTTGGGGTAATTCATCATACTAGTATTTCTTTATGTTTGCGTGGGTTTGGGACTTTGGGTTGTGTTTTTTTTTGCAGGTCATTTATTTTGGAGGACTGTCCCTAAGACCAAGGCAGACACAACGTACGCCAGAATCAAATCGCACAGTACTAGTATACTACACTTTTACTTACTATTGAACGTGACATATTGTACGAAAAAATATTATTATTAGTAGTAAATACTTTATCATGGAACAGAGGAACTATTTGAAAAGTAGAGCCCACAGCAACAACTTAGAAGTATTATGGGGACTACCATCATGTCTGGTGCGACGTACCGTACAGGATTATGATGGCTAACCTGTGCTGAAATCTGCTTCTATAATAGTACTGTAGTCTGTAGGAGTAGTTTTTATGTTATCAGTTATCACTCACTCCCAAGTCCCAACCCTGTTATCATTTCTTATTCTTCTTTCTAATTTTATTTTCAATTGCTTTTTTTATTATTTACCATTTACTATTTATGTGAAAATGTAATTTCTGACCTTTTTATAATTACTAACTCCTTCGTTCTCACTTGGTCCTCATTTTAGTTACTTCGTTCATGTTGACTGTTTTAATTTGTTCATCCATTTCTAACTGTTTTTAATTAGCTCATTTTAATTTGTTTAAAGATTGATTACTTTGATGATATAATCAGAATGCCTAATCCATCATTATTATTCACTTTGTTATTTTCATATTGCAATGATAGTTATATATTGTGAGAAAAAATTATTATTGTCAGTAACAATCTCAAATGAACCGAAGATTATAACTAAGTAAGATTTGTATTAACTTTTTACACAATACAATATTTCATTTTGATCATTTATATATTAAATTATATACATCTATAAATATTAATATTATAAAATTATGCGATTAAACAATTTGAACAAGATTTTATATGACTATATATTTTCTGACACATTACCCAAAATTTATAAAATTAACTTGAATGATAAATAATGTCAATAAATATAGTGTAACAACAATTTCAAAACGAAGTAAGTTGTATTTATACTAAAGATTTACCAATTTTATTAATCAATATTATACAGTAGAATTAATTTATAATTAATCAAATTTGTAATTAGTAACATAAGAGTATGTAGTTTTTTAAGAAGGTAAATAAAAAAAGGGTAGATAAAAATCAAAATTTTATATGAAAAAGTAATATTTAGTTTGTTTGAGACAAAATCAAAATTTTGAAAGCATAGAGTATTAAATTGAGAAAAGAAGGGAAAAAATGAAATGAACCGACAGTCCAGCAAAGAGAAAGAGTGGAGCACGCTCCCCACCCGCAAAATGATGACATAAAAATAGAAACAAGGTTCTCGTGACGGAGCATCATATATTATGTCTATATCTAAATTAAGTCATCACATAAATCACTTCAAAGTTGGCCATTGTTTATCTACTAAAGCTGCCCCCACTTTTTTAAATTCCCATCAACTTGGTGGTGGACTACTATCCAAGTATCTACTCACCATTACTAGTGTGGTCTTCCAATTTGAGTGTACCACATCTAACATGTACTATGTATGACTTAAACCCTAAATTTCACCCTTTTAACTATTATATTTAAATCATTATTGGATCCAATATTTTTTTATTCATGTATGCTAAATTAACAAACCTCGTAAACTATCATTTTTATCAGTAATTTATTTAATAAGATTTTAATTAAATGATTAAATTCATAACTTGTAAGTCCATAATTGAATTATCCCTATATTTATTATTGGTCACGTTACAAAAAATTCAATTCAAGTTAGATTTAAGTGAAATTTCAAAGCACTTAGACGCCGTTTATGATTTAAATTCAAATTATCATCATCAATGTATTCAGTGTAATCCACCCAAAAGAAACTATGATCAGGATCTAAAAAGTAAAGGAAGGTCGCAACAAACCGGCAACTCATACACCTAGAAGAAAAATATCATTTTTATTAATTTAAAATAGCTAGATTTAACAAGGGGTGTTAATAGGTAAAACGTCATGTAAGCATGCTAGATACTATAGCATGAAAAACTTATGACACTATTAAGTAAATGGTACTACGAAAATACATCTAATATACTTGTGTACATTAGTGAAATAACATTATAGGAGTATAAGAATATGACTTTACATCTTTTTACTGCTTTTCATCAATATTCTATGCATTTTACGTTTGTCTTGATCAACGATAAAAATGGGTACTGAAATTTTTGAATTATTTACTTTATTTACCTCCAAAAGTCTTCCTAAATTCGGTAAATAATGACTGAATAAGTATTATCATATAATAATTTATTTATTATTTTAAATATTTAAGTAAATTTTTGGTTAAATTTATTATTCTTCTATATATTTAACAAGATAAATGAGAATGAACACAACAAATATTTTTATCATAATATCAGATTTATAAATTTCCTTCCTAAACTCTAATTCTTTGAATCCATTACCATTAGTCATATTAATAATTTATTAATTCTATCACAAATTACTTTGAAAGATTTACGTATCACATGCAAACTAATTAATTAGAGTATGCTATGAGTACATTGTAATTAGATAAAAAATACCCCCTCTGTTCTTTTTTAATCTTCTATTTTGGGTTTTTACACATATTAAGGAAGATAGAATCTTTGCATTGTAATGGGTATTATTTTAATTAAATAGTAGTGTGAAGTAATAATAGTATTAAAAGTATGAGAGAACAAATAATTATAAATAAAAGAAAAGGGGTACATTAAAAGAAAATGGGGGTTTTAAGGGGTAAAAGTGGGATAAAAACTTTTTAAAAATAAAAAGTATTTTAAAGTGAAAGAACTTTTGAAACTACACATTATAGTAATGTGGAAGATAAAAAAAGAACGGAAAGAGTACTTGTTTTGTCAAAATAATTTAGAAACTCTTACATGATTCCCTTGGATGGGCATCCACGAATCATATGAGATGTGATTTTGTTTGTTAATGAGACAAAAGGTTCTTTTTTTATGGATTGATAAGCATACCATGAGTTAGTATTGATGGAACTTTATGACTTGATTCATGCAAAACATTGGCATTGCAACTAATGAGGGTACCTTCAAATTTAGTGCGATTTGCTACATTTTACAATGTAACCATTCCCATGGTTGGGGGCACAATCCCAACCTTTTGAGCGACATGAAGTTAAAGATGCCGATTATAAGTGCTATAACCTATAAGTATAGGAGCAATCCACCCTCTCATCCTCACAATTTTTCAATAAATTATATTTTTGTTTTTTTCTACCGTTTACTCTCAACAATTTTTTAAAAAAAATTCAAAAAAAATGTTGCATTGTATTGACTTGTGATGTGAGTTGTGCATAGTAAACGTTACCCCATGAAATTAAGGGGAAAAAGAATAGGGATTAAAAGAAATATGATAATTTTTTATTAAAACTGTTTCATGGTGAAACGATTTAATATTAGCTGACTTAATATTTAGTTTTAAAAAAGCTTAAAAATTATTTAATTAATTATTTTTTTAAAAAAATATTAATTGAATTGTTTGTATAAATCCATTTTACCAAGAGACAATTTTATATAAAACTTAAACACTAAAACAAATAGAAAAGAAAAAAACGGATAGTAACTAAAAAAAATAAAGAAAATCAAAGCAAGTGACTATTGGTGGGAAAAATGTAAAGAAAGCTGCAAAGATAATAACGCACATAAGCCAATTAGGCATAGGATTCATAGAAAGAGAAAGATAGGGAATTCAGAAATGGAATGGAGCTATAATCCCGTTCCTTTCCTTTTGCCCTCACAACTGTAACTTCTGCTACATTACCATTCTACAGTTTTCTTTACTTTTTTTTTTTTTTTTTAGTTTATTTTAATCATTTTCTTCTAAAATTCCAAATGATTCTCTCTCAACTTTCTTTCTTTTTCTTTTATACATCACCCTTAATTCTAAACTACTTCTAAGTTCTTACTTGTTCTTTCTTTCATTGCTATCATCATCTTCTTGTAAAGGTTACATTATTCTTCTATTTTTGTCATGGTTTTGTTTTGAAATGTGAAATTCGTCCATTTCTTGATTTGGGTTTGTGGGTTGTTTTGTTTTGGTGAAAGCTGTGTTGATGAGCAAGTTTTAGTTTTTTAATATGATATTGGTTTGATTATAAGGGTTGATTTATAATGTCATTAAGTGGGTGAAATTATTTTTGTTTCTAAAAAAGATTCCATTTTAATGTTGATTTATTATGTTAGGTTTGATGGTGTAGATTTTAAAGATGCTTGTTCTATTTATAAACTTGTTAATTATATCCCATTTGAATCTGATTATGAAATGTCGTTTATGACTTCATTTCTTTGCATGGGTATTAGAAATTTTGCAAAACTTGAAGGAAATCTTTTGGTTTCTTGAATTGCATATAGAAACAGGGTAGTAAATTTTTCTGTATTTTTATAATATTCTACCAAATAAATCTTTATTTATTTTCTCATTCATTAGGTTTAGATTAATGTTCTGGGATTATAGAATGCTTGTATTATGATGGATCCTGCTTTTCTATATTTTAACTTGTGCTCGTACTATCAGGTTCTTCAATTGGTTTGTGATTTTGATTATGCTTGATATTTGAATCTTCTTGTGATGTGATGAAGTTTTCCAATAATTAGTATTATTGGCTTTTCCACTTACCTTAAAGTAGGCACTATATCATATTTTTTTTTATTTCAGTTTTATCATCATCATGTATACTTATTGTTGTGATGTCTTCTTAAATGATTATTTATATGCACAAATTAGAATCTAGTAAAAATGATGGTAGCAAGAAGTTTATTCTTCCTCTCTTAGTTTGTTATATTAAGATGTTTATTCTTATTGGACTATATTAAGATGTTGTATATTATACTTTCTAATATGGGTCAATGAGAAATAGTCTCTTTGTTATGAGCAGATTGTGTACATCCGATACCCAAAACCCTTTGAGATGAGAGCTTCTTAATGACATTGACTTATGAACTATTGTAGATTATTATTAGTTTTCTAAATGTGGAACATTCATGATCCCCTGTTTTCTTATTACCTTGTATTTTGTGTGGTTTGGAACATCTTTAATGATGTGCATACATTATTATTGAGTTTAAACAGTTTGGTTGGATTTCTGTAGGAGCATGTTTGGAACAAATGATACTAATCCTATTCAACCTATATCAATGGAGGGTGTCAGATTGCCTTACAATGCAAATGTGGTACCTCAAATGCAATTAGATGGTCAGTCTCTAGTCATTTTCTTTTCGCCTACTACTAATTGGAACTTTAATTGTCAAATTACTGGTTTTGTTTGTTTATTTGGACTTCTAATATTGGTGATGTGGTAGTTGGAAGCAATGTCTTAATTGATAGAGTACATAACACATGCTTAGACTTCAACCGTCAATTAAAACGTTTGGTTAAAGGCTAACATATGTCATGTAGTTGATCGTCTTTTGGTTGAAGCCCATGATATGTAATATTTATGTTATATACTTAACCATTACTGTAAGATGGGCTCATTGCATATAGGAACACAATGATTTGGTAGCGAATTATGGTTGTTGCCATTTTGAGTTCTGTTTACCTAATGATTGTAGTTTAATGCGCACCTCTTAATAGTTAATGTCCTGTTGATGATTGTTGCATTCGATTTTGTGATTGTGCTTGATCATGGTTCAGTATTAGGTTTTGGCATTTTCATCTTGTGAGTTTGATGTAGTTGTTAGAAAATAGTACATTTTTATTTGTTTGGTTTTTGTAGCTTTTGTTATGGACCATCACTAAAAAATGCTTCATTGTCCCACATTACAGTTGGTTGTAATGCTGATGTAGTGAACATGGCCGGGGAGAAGTACACATCATTCTTAAATGTACCGGAGATAGTAGGAAGGAGCACTTCCGTTTTCAGTCAGTATAAGTTTCCTACAACATCATATGATAACATTTGCCTGAATGATGCTGGTTTAGTCAGGAATGTGTTGAGGCAAGTCCCTGTCTCTACTGGACTTAAGCTTGCATATGGAGAAGAAGAGCCAAATACTTCCATCTCATCTGCTGGTGAATGCGTAATGCATTCATCGACAATGTGCCACAATGATAATCTGCTAGTAGAGTTTGCTCGGCAGAGTGATGAATATGATCATTTCATCAGAATACAGGTGCATTTCCTTTACTTGCGTTATGCAAATACCGCGTGTTTAATTTTGTTTGACGTTCTGTTTATACAATCCTGTTGGAATGCTGTTGTGGAAACGGAAATTTTCAAGGCATATCATATGATGATTTGAAGGGCTAGGTAGCAAGAATCGATTATAATAAGTCTTGTATCAACCCATTTCTTATCTTGCGATTTTAAACAGGGGGAAAACCTTAGGAAGGGCATCGCAGAACTAAACCAAAGGCACACAGTTTCTCTCTTGAATGCTCTCGAGAAAGAAGTAAGACACAGAATGCACGAGAAAGATGTTGAGATACAGAATCACAACCAGAGAAACAAGGAGTTGATGGAGAAAATGAGGCAGATCGACATGGAAGCACAGATGTGGCACTTGAGAGCAAAACAAAATGAGTCTCTTGTCGATGTCTTAAGGAACAACATCAATCACGTATTTCAACAAGGCGCTGCAGCATTGAAGGAAGATTGTGGTGAGAGCATGGCAGATGATGCTGTTTCTTCATGCAATCAGAATGTTGTAGATCCATCGTTCAAGTCTTCGAAAGAGCTGGTGAACTGCAAAGCATGCAAGAGTAAGGAAGTTTCTGTTCTGGTGTTGCCTTGTAGACACTTGTGCCTTTGTACAGATTGTGATGTTTCCATTGATGTTTGCCCTGTTTGTCGAGCGAACAAGGTAGGAACCTTACAAGTATACATGTCTTAAACTCGCGAAAAAGAAAAAAACCCACAATTGGATGAGTTTTTTGATCAACAAAGTTATATTGTAGTTCTTGTGGGATTTTCTTTCCTTATCGACTTCCTCATATCGGCCCATCTGTCTATAATACTATTTTTCCTTGCGACGATTTGTGTTGTACATAAGACGATAGGAAATTGAGAAACTTTGTGGCTAAGCTCATCAAAGGGAAAGGCAATAATCTGCCGACAAATTTTGAAAAGATATCATCCATTAACTTATCACTTCATGTACTGTTTGGATTTTGCTACATTTTAATTTTATAAACATATATATATATATATATATATATATATATATATATATATATATATATATATATATATATATATATATTACCTTTTAACATCATCAAAGTTAAATGAAAACATGCTTACTCGGTCTAACAAGCTCTATGTTGGGATTTTAACCAAGATTTCCAACATGTATGATTGCAAGATTACCACCAAATCGTTTTGTAATGCAAAATACAAAGAATAGAGTGCAATGTTTCTTGTTATGAGGGTTGTTGGTACGTTTTTGCACTCTTAAGTTTGCTTTCCTACTTTCCACTTCCTTTTACTAGCAAAGAAGAGTGGAAACCCATGGTAATGTAGTAATGTACATTAAGATTTAAGAGCCTAATAGAAAATACAAATTGATGTACGAGACGGTCTTAATTTAGAGACACGTCTTATAAATGGGGTTAAATTGCTCATATAATTCATATTATGAGAATATGGATTTTTTGTTTGATATTGTCTCTCCGAGAGACAATCTCTCACAAAAATAACTCAATAGAAAAACACTCCACAATTATTATGATCTGAACGTTTTTAATTGGAGTGTTTACCCTTCTTAGGTTGTTTACTATACCCCGTTGTTCTTCTGAATTTGTACACAATCATTATGAGATTGTCATTCACTCATTTTAGTAGCAAATTTATCGAAATTGAGATACTCATAACTATGTTTAAAAACAAGAAAAGGTTGATATTAACGGGAAACGATTTTCAAATCATCAAAACGTTAAGCTTGACATTTAAGAAACAAAGTCAAAAAAATTTGTACATTTAATTCTTTACAAATATTTGTTAGACCGAGTAAGCATGTTTTCATTTAACTTTGATGATGTTAAAAGGATATATATATATATATATATATATATATATATATATATATATATATATATATATATATATATATATATATATATATATATATATATATATATATATATATATATATATATATGTATATATGTATATATGTATATATGTATATATATATATATATATATATATATATATATATATATATATATATATATATATATATATATATATATATATATATATATATATGTTTATAAAATTAAAATGTAGCAAAATCCAAACAGTACATGAAGTGATAAGTTAATGGATGATATCTTTTCAAAATTTGTCGGCAGATTATTGCCTTTCCCTTTGATGAGCTTAGCCACAAAGTTTCTCAATTTCCTATCGTCTTATGTACAACACAAATCGTCGCAAGGAAAAATAGTATTATAGACAGATGGGCCGATATGAGGAAGTCGATAAGGAAAGAAAATCCCACAAGAACTACAATATAACTTTGTTGATCAAAAAACTCATCCAATTGTGGGTTTTTTTCTTTTTCGCGAGTTTAAGACATGTATACTTGTAAGGTTCCTACCTTGTTCGCTCGACAAACAGGGCAAACATCAATGGAAACATCACAATCTGTACAAAGGCACAAGTGTCTACAAGGCAACACCAGAACAGAAACTTCCTTACTCTTGCATGCTTTGCAGTTCACCAGCTCTTTCGAAGACTTGAACGATGGATCTACAACATTCTGATTGCATGAAGAAACAGCATCATCTGCCATGCTCTCACCACAATCTTCCTTCAATGCTGCAGCGCCTTGTTGAAATACGTGATTGATGTTGTTCCTTAAGACATCGACAAGAGACTCATTTTGTTTTGCTCTCAAGTGCCACATCTGTGCTTCCATGTCGATCTGCCTCATTTTCTCCATCAACTCCTTGTTTCTCTGGTTGTGATTCTGTATCTCAACATCTTTCTCGTGCATTCTGTGTCTTACTTCTTTCTCGAGAGCATTCAAGAGAGAAACTGTGTGCCTTTGGTTTAGTTCTGCGATGCCCTTCCTAAAGTTTTCCCCCTGTTTAAAATCGCAAGATAAGAAATGGGTTGATACAAGACTTATTATAATCGATTCTTGCTACCTAGCCCTTCAAATCATCATATGATATGCCTTGAAAATTTCCGTTTCCACAACAGCATTCCAACAGGATTGTATAAACAGAACGTCAAACAAAATTAAACACGCGGTATTTGCATAACGCAAGTAAAGGAAATGCACCTGTATTCTGATGAAATGATCATATTCATCACTCTGCCGAGCAAACTCTACTAGCAGATTATCATTGTGGCACATTGTCGATGAATGCATTACGCATTCACCAGCAGATGAGATGGAAGTATTTGGCTCTTCTTCTCCATATGCAAGCTTAAGTCCAGTAGAGACAGGGACTTGCCTCAACACATTCCTGACTAAACCAGCATCATTCAGGCAAATGTTATCATATGATGTTGTAGGAAACTTATACTGACTGAAAACGGAAGTGCTCCTTCCTACTATCTCCGGTACATTTAAGAATGATGTGTACTTCTCCCCGGCCATGTTCACTACATCAGCATTACAACCAACTGTAATGTGGGACAATGAAGCATTTTTTAGTGATGGTCCATAACAAAAGCTACAAAAACCAAACAAATAAAAATGTACTATTTTCTAACAACTACATCAAACTCACAAGATGAAAATGCCAAAACCTAATACTGAACCATGATCAAGCACAATCACAAAATCGAATGCAACAATCATCTATCCAGAATATCGACACTTCAACCGTAAAACTCTAAAAATCTTTCTAATGGAGGATTTAATGAATAAATCAATAATTGAAAATTATAAGTTCAAAATTGAGTTAGATCATAAAACATTAATTGTCAATTTTATATGTCACAATTTTACTATTAACATATTAAATTTAAAGTAAATTTTACAACATATCTATGCAATTTGAATACTTATTTTTATACGACAATTGAAGATTATAAGTTTAAAATTGAGTTATAATATAAAACATCAATTGTCTAATTATATGTCATAATACAACTATTAACATATTCAATTTGAATTAAAACGTATACATCTTTATAGACTTTGAATATTTATTTTTAAAATGATAATTAAAGCTTGTACGTTTAAAATGAGTTAGATTATAAAGCATTAATTGTCAATTTATATGTTATAATTTAACTATTAACGTATTCAATTTTAACTATTTATAACTATATATCTTTGTGTTTAACAATGATGAAAATGTAAGTAGTTTTCAATCCTAAATTATTTTTTGAGATTTGATAATATAAATTATTGCACATTTGCACTGATAAGATTGTCCAATACTTTTGATCAGTGATAGAAGTTCTATACCCCTATATTATTTCTGTCTCTTTATCTTTGCCTTTTTAATTATAAAAAGCTCTAAAAAATAGGAATCAAACTCAGAGAAATACAGTTATATAATATCAATTAATTGCTTCCCGCTTCACTTTTTTTAAAGAGAAACGTAAGCCAGCATATCTCAATTTTCCATTACTGCATTTACTAGAACGAATAAAAATGACAAGAATCAAGAAAGAAAATAAAATAGAAAAGGAAAAAAAAGAAAGTTAATTATGGAAGTCATGACACACGCAAAATGGGCCGGTCTAAATTGACGGTCTCAAAATGAGACCTTCTGGACCAAGTTTTTGTGATCAATTTCATGTTCTTGGTCTCTTGCAATGTACTATGAGTGGTATGCTTGTAAGACATCTCACTTAGGCCCATCACATAATTATCCATTATTTCTCCATTACCCTGCTTACTGAGTATGATGATGGTGAACTAATTATTCATTATTAGTATGCAGAAAAAAGTAAAAAAAATAGAAATCTTCCAATTATATGGGCAACAAAATGACACTGGTAAAACCCACGAGCTGACATCCTATCCTGTTGTCTTCCATACTTGCAAAACCCTTTACTCATTTCCATTATCCAAATTCTTTATCGTACACAAATCCTAGAAACTTTCGAAGGAGAGCCTGAGAGGTTCTCTCTTTCTTGCCATTATCATCTTGCCCCATCTTTACTGGAATTACTGCTCAACACCGCCCTCACCCGCTCCTGCTTTCCGCCAGCCTCTTTCTCTGCCGTCGACCGCTACGCGCCAGGTACGTTCTTTTTTGTTCTCCTTTCTTCTTCCCTTCTCTCTCAATCTGTTTCTTTGCTCTATTTTTTTCGTTTTTCCTTCTATGGGAGTATGTTTTTAAGAGTATACTATTTTTCTATTACAAAATGCATATCTTTTGTGAATGATTGATCTTATTATTGTTGTTGAACATTAGACCTGATTAGCTTTTAAATATTGAAATCTACGGTGTCTTCAATCCAATTCTGCAGTTCATAAATAAGTTCAAAGATTGTAAATTGTTGGTCTTTTGGAAATTTGATAATAAGTGAGATTTAATTGGTACCTTATGTAGTTCAGTTTTAGTTGTTGGTTGGTGAAGGAATCATGAAAAGGATAGAAGTTATTTGATAATTGTACTCAACTATGCAAAATCCTTAATCTAAATTGCACTGTTGATGAACCAATTTAATTTTGATGACCCAAATTTAGTTCATTTTGATTTTTGAACCAATTTCATTTTGATTTTTGAACCAATATCATTTTGATGAACTGGTTCTTAATCCTTAGGTAAATTTTATTTTTTAGGGTTTGTTTTTAAGAATTAGGTCTTTTGAATTTTGTGTTATTTTGATGATTATAGAATATGGATCATAGATGTATTATTCAAATTAGATGATATAATGATTAAATAATAATTAAAGTTTAAACTGTGATTAAATGGTATGATGGTTCAAAGGTAGTATTATTGTTGAATTTTTCAATTTTTTTAGGGTAAATGTAATTTTTTTCACGCACTTGAACGTATATATTTAATTTTCGACGTCACTTATTATTACTTTTATATTTTTCTGGTTTTGCCCTGCTAGAAATAACTCGTCTTTTCTCCATACAACAATCTGCTTAAAAAAATTGTTGCGTCAAAGCTGCAAGAAGTTAATCGGGCAAACCCAATTTCAATTGCGAGGATCACCGGATCCTCTACCATTAGAGGGTAGCAGAGCAATATATAACCCAAGAAATGTGGGCAATTTAAGCATTTATGATCCGTATGTGGGAAATGCTTTTGGTGAGAACTTGACAAAACTTCAGATTAAAGTTGATGATAAACCTGAAAAGATTGTTGATGCTCGTTTTAAAACCTTTGATTGTGGTTCTGCTATTGCTTGTTGTTCTTTTGGTAAGTTAATCTTTTCTTTTTTCTTTTATTGTGTGTTTTAGCTTCTGGGTTTGGTTGATTGGAGTTGTTTCTTCTGGATTTAGTTTTATTTTTTCTCTGCTGGAAAATTTTAATGGGTTGATGATTTCATTCATTTGTTAGCTCATACAGCTTGTGTGAAATTGTTGAAACTGGTTTTTGTTCGGGTATTTGTGCTTTTCTGCTTGGGGAAATACTACTATTATAATTACCTAATTCCCTAAGGTAGCATTTGGGAACCAAGAATTGAATTGAAAACTTAGAATTTAATTTTGAATTTCTAAATTTTGAATTTCAATTTCAAATTTATTATTTGGAAAATCTTAGAATTTACAATTTCATAATTACAAATCTTAAAATTTGTTTGGAATCAATGAGATTTTCAATTTCTAAGT
The DNA here is from genome assembly GCF_026212465.1 of Amaranthus tricolor. Classification (NCBI taxonomy): domain Eukaryota; kingdom Viridiplantae; phylum Streptophyta; class Magnoliopsida; order Caryophyllales; family Amaranthaceae; genus Amaranthus; species Amaranthus tricolor. The sequence goes on along the minus strand of NC_080060.1, from coordinate 261,733 downwards.
TCCAAATTTTAACATTGTTTGGCAAAAATGAAGAATTACAATTCTTGAATTCAATAGTAACATTTAATCAAACATAATGGTTCAAAATCTTTTTTGGAAAAATATAGTTACTACTCTAAACACATCCAAACTGTCCATATAAACAAAAATAAAATCTGAAAAAAACTACTCAAGAGTTAAGACATAGTAACACCCAGTCTAATTTCTCATTTTCTGGTAGTCCCTTTAACATAACAAACTCTTCTGTATCCTTCAAAAACAGCTTTGTTGCCTTCAAGACTTCATGTCGATCTAGTCCGGCAACCTTTGAAACATCATAAACCTCTTTGGAATCGGGCTTAGGTGGAAGTTTGTTTGATTGTAGATAGTTTTCAAACGACTCTGTAAATTTAGAAATAGCATCCACGATAGAATCTTTCTTTGACCTCCTGTTAGATGATGCAGAGTTTACCTCAGATGCATTGCAAGTTTCATTTTCTTTCTCCATAACTGCCATAGATTCTTCATGTTGCTCAGCTTCTTGACCTGTAGCTCTATCCATGGCAAATAGTGTGCATATTTCATCCCAATGATCAATATTCTTATTTCAATAAGCAGATGCCACGGGATCGACCTATTTAAAAAATTACTAGATAAATATTATAAAGATCAAAAATACAAGTTATTTATACTTCTATTTATTTATTATAAAAAGTATCACAAGCACTGAAATTCATATAAAAACCAAGGGCTGAAAATAATACAAAAGGCAAAGACAAGCAAAGACTGAAAATAAGGTGGAGAATTTTAATAGATGATAATATGAAATTGAAACTAATTAAGAACATTACTAGCAAATATTTAGATGAAGTCAATTTATGAGATTATACCTTACAATAGACACTCCATTCCTCGTGGTCTTCAATTGGGATAACAAGCATCTTCTTATCATCATCCCACTTAAACTTGGTGTAAGTGCGAATATCTGTGATAACTGAATGATGTTTCTTCCATACTTTGATTCGATTCTTTACATGTTCGGTGGTAGCTAATAAACCCAATTGGTTCCTTTGGTTATCAGCAACAGCTTGATATGCTTGTGGTTTGAACTTTCCATCTCCCTTATTTCCTTCACTGATTTGCTCAAACAAAGTGGAGATAAGTATAGCATCCATTTGTTGGTTCCAAGTAAGATAAGATCGTTTTGGTTGTTTTTTTGGTACCATTGGCTCTTTTTAGGATCTCTTCATGACGAATGCTAAAAGTATGTCTCAGCAAAGTCAATCAACATTAACAAGCATGTCCTCAGCAATATAAAGACAAATTACAGAATATGCAGCGAAACAATTACGTATGAACAATTACGAGTAGCAGTGCAAATAATGAAGCCATATGATTTTAAACAAGTCTTTATGTACGCAACAAAACAACCTACTTTAAAAGCTTTAGTGCAAGTACCAATACATAATTAAGTTGTTCTTTCAAATAATACTTAAGAGAGTAATAAGACTTCCAATCTAGCTTAATATCTACAAGCATTTAAGACATTTAGGACAAAGATCTCCTAACTAAAATCTCAATTAACATGTGTCCTTCGCTGTTGATATTCTTCAAACATCTTTTGAGCAAGATTATCTCTAAACACTTTCCACTCATTACTTGATTGCGTACTAAAAATGTAATCATCTTCTACATCTTCTTCATCAATTGTCTCTATATTTAGTAAATCTTCATCTACCTCATTAATAAGACTTGTTTCATCCATAATTTCATCCCTCAAAAAGTTATGAAGAATAAAACAAGCATTAATAATTCTAATTTGAGTCTTTTCTCAAAAAAACTTGGATCTCTAAGTATACTCCATCGCTTTTTCAATAACCCAAAAACCCTATCAATTGTGTTTCGAGCTGAAGAATATTGTAAAATTTTAAAATTAAAAATTAAAAAGCTCTCCACAAATTGAAATGGTACCTCGTACCTCTATAAGGAGGTAGAAAACCTTCAGCGTTAGCAAATCCCAAATCCACAAGAAAATACTTATTTGCATTATATAATTATTATACATATATTAGCATTTCATTTTATATTTGGTGTAAATTATTAGGTTGTTATACATATAAAGTCTTACTTCTAGGAATCTTCAAACCATTAGGCCTTTGAAGAGCATCACGAAGAACGCGTAGATCCGAAGCAGAACCTTCCCAACCAGGCAAAACGTAAGTAAAACGAAGATTTGAATCACATGCAGCTAAAACATTGGTGCTAATGTCCCCCTTTCTATCTCGATAGCGAGCTCGATCCTCAATAGGCACAGTCATTTTAATATGAGTCCCATCGAGAGCTCCAACAACGCCCTAATATGGTTTATGCTAGTTAATACGACAAATCAAACCTCCTAAGAAAGTAAAAACATAGATTTATTTTTAATACTATAACTTACCTCAAGCTTATTCCACTTTGTATCTTTTGTATAATTGCTCTGGTTATTACATGGCTTTATATAATACTTTCCAAGCTTGAGTAGTGCTTTAAGGACTACGTGAAATTGTCGACTAATAGTCTCTCCAGAACGAGCAAAGGTTGCTTGTATTGTTCTATTTTTCAAATCATGTGCAAGAACATGAAGAAACGTTGCAACAATTTCTTCCACTGTAACATATCTTGTAGTCACTAAACCACCCTTGGATTGTAAAATATTGCACAATTTCTCAAAACAACGTTTGTCTAGACGTAACTACTCCCTACATATTCTATCAGTCATCAACGTGTCCATCCAAATTGTTCGTCTATTCGTACGTTCTTGTTGATTTCATGTTATTTCCTTTACTCCATACCTCAAATCAAACCAAGCCACAATAACAATCATGAAAAAACCTACAAATGCCATAACAACTTTCTTATCTTTATCCACATTCTCCCTTGCACGTTTTCTGGATTCTTGAATACTGAGTTGATCAGACATTTTTTGTCTTCCCACAAAAAAAAATATTTGTCACTTAGGATACATGGGAGTATTTTGCAATTAATAAGTACTTACAAATTGTATAAATTATTATTAGCATTAAGAATCTTTGACACTTCTAGTAGAAGTATATGATTTAACTTTTAACCCTTTAATAATGTAAATGAAGTAATAAAATAAAACATTAAAATAATAGAAGAGGGACAAGATTCAATAATGAAGTGATGAGAAAATAAAGTTCGTAGAATGACGAAACTTTCAAATTTGATAGTACACAATTTGATTTTTCATAAAAAAGCAAAACCTAGAAATCTTTATTATACGGTTTTAAAGGGACTAAAGATTCAGCACTATAAAATTTATACTCCTACCAAACCCAAGAAACTAATATCTACTCATTCAATATATATACAATCAGGGAAAGAAACGAAGTCACCTGCTTATCATCTCTTTGCAAGCATACAAGATATTTGATCAAACAACCAAGTATTAACTTTATTATTCTCCAACTATTCAATTTTGCTGTATACTCATGGAAAAATCTAATATTTCTCCTTAATTATAAATTAACTTGATTTTAACAGGAGAGATACTACATTAATGATTTTGCATCTAAATAGAATACCATATCTTATCATCTCACAATGCTAATAGGCAACCAAATAGAAAATCAAGATTCAAGTCATTAATGGGTGCAACAAACCTAAATTCATATTTCTAATCAATTCAAAGTAGGAGAAACTAATTCCAGTTACTATTGCATCAATTACTAAGATCTACAGGACTAAAAATATCTTTCTAATTGTAGACTATAGACAACTCCCAAACAATATACCGAGTATGACTGTAGGGCTTATCAATTCATCCGCGGATCAGATTGTAGACTTAAACAAAATCAGCAACAATCTCTCAAAGTACTCTTACAGTCAACTCATATACGCAATCTACAGAATAACTCATATACTAAGTTGGTATGACCAATATACTCGATCATAATTGTAGAAACAATGACAATTGCAACAAAATAGATGAAAGAAGAGAATACCTGAAAATCAATGTCGAAGAGCTTGTGAGCAATGAACTCCAGTGACAATGAGGGATCGAGACTGGAGAGAGAACACAGAATATGGAAGACAGAGAGAGTAACTGATGAAAAATAGGATTTTGAAAAAAATTGCCAATTGGAATTGAAATAACAGGACTTAGATTGTCATTTCATAGTGGACTATTTTAAAGAAGATAGAAATTGGGTTGGAATTGGACCAAATTTTAAAACTGAATTTTATGATTCCCAAACAAGTGAATCGACCATAATAGAAATTTTGATATTTTGAGCTAATTTTGGAACATTTGTGTGCTTTTCAACTTTGATTAAGACGTTCTAGACCCATTTTTTATTAAATCATAATTGCTTTGTGGCAAGCCAATTTTTTAAAATTGGTAAGCCTTTTTGTGATGAGACTCTTGAAGAGAAATTACAAAACATTTGCGTAGTCGAACTGTTGTGGAAGAGCATGTTTTGAATATTGATGTATTCGACTTCTGATTCATTCACAGTGAAATTGCAGAACGTTTGTCACTCCCACCTGAGAAACTGCATTGCAGTATGCTTGTGGAGAAGCTGTTCAATACTACTACTACTACATATAAAAAGAGATCCGAAGACAAACGGTAGCAGCTCGGTGTCTGCATCATCCAACAAGGCTGCTGAGGATACAATCAACTGGGCTTACTTCTTAGTATTATGGTTTGGCTGTTAATACAAACAAATAAATTGTCTTTGAAAATGGATTTTAAACCTTTGTATTAGTATTAGGAGTATATTGAATTATGCTGTTGTGAAGTTTTGTTTTATCAAAAGCTACGAGAGTATTGATTAGTGTGTAATTTGTCTCCTTTTTTAAGGATGGATCAAAAGTAATGTGATTAATCCAAACTTCTAATTTTTGTTGATTTCCTCCACTTTTCAAAAAAGGCTCTTATAGTCTCCTATATATGTTGAGTAAATTAGACACACTAAAATTTTTAAATTTTTTATTGATTGGTCCAATTAATTATATCTTTGAAATAGATTTTTTTTTATTATTAAAATTATCTATAAGAAAGTAAAAACCTTTAATACTTTTCGTTTTAAATTTAATTTTTAATGTATATCTTTATCTTTTAAATGTAAGCTTAAACTTAATTATTGATGATTCATAAATGTGATTCACAATTAACAAAATAGAGTATATAATTTAAAATTGATTCAATGAATTTCAATCCAGTCCTACTAACTTTTTTTTTATTCATTTTTTGTTAGATAGTTTGTACTTGTATATGTTTTTGAAATACACCCACTAGTCTAATAGAAGTCCAAATTTGATTGGTCAGTTCGAGTTTACTCCTAAAATATTATCTTTTTATAAAATATTTCCCTTTTTACATATTAGTGAAATATTTTTCCTTCCATATCAATAATATTTAAAAAAAAAAAAAATTTCGATAACAAATCACTAACTCAAATTATTGTTATTACCTAACTCAATGCAATTCAATGTTGTAAAAGTTTTCCTATAGTTTTTAACTAATGAATATGGCTTTGGCCTACAACCTCTCAAGCTCTCAGAGAACTCATAATTGTTTTTTCTTTAAAAAATTTTAAATAAGATAAATTGCTATTTCAGATGGCGGTTTACTCTTAGATTTAAAATTTTTTTTAATATTATAGTTTAGATTAAATTGCCTTCTCATATAGCGGTTTTCTAAAATAAATTATACCAAAGCGTATCTAAAAAAATAAATAAAAAATTTATTTTGTGTACCCTTCTACATAAACGGTATCATGAGAAATAAGTTTCGCATAAACATATAGTGGGAAATAAATTCTCAAAAGACATTCTTGAGGGCAAATATCTGGTTAACTCCAAATAGAGTATTTGCGATACTATGGTCTATGGACATCAAATCTTGATTTGCTTAACCTACAGAATATCCCTCCTTAGTCAAAGATCACTTATACAATACTTGGTAATTGTAGGAGTTTTCTCTATTTCCATATGCACTAAAAATCTTTTTGTAGGAGTTTTCTATAGTGTATTTTAATTTTCACACATATTTTATATGAGAGTGTGTTCCGTGAGATGTAATCATATTTGATCTGAATAGCTCAATAATAGTAACTTTTAAGCATAATAGATCTATTGTATGAACTTGTTTCATGGTGAGACATCTTATACCAGAGAGGTTGTAATTTTTATACAATAAATTCAATTTTCTGTGCAATTTTATTAATTTTTAGGACAAAATTACTTTAATTTAATTCTGACCTTTTTATATCACTACACTACTACATGTCAAAAAAAAAGATGGTTAAATTCTGGGTGTTTCAAACAAGACAAATATTGATAGTGTGAGTCTGACCCCAGAAAATATTGGTGGGAGTTAGGCGATTTTTCCGGTAGTTTATTATGGCTGGTTTACCTAAAGACCCAATTCTTGGAATTCACGAAATAAATTCAGAAAATGATACTACTACTAAATTACAAGAAGACAGAAAATTAGAGGATAGAGAAAAAGAAATGGCTCCTGCTACTGGTAATTCAATTCACAGGTCAAGTTCAAGACCACAACTTGATGTTAGTGGTGCTGCTATTCAAGGGAATACTGAGGAAAGAGACCCAACTATTTTGCTCCCTAATCAATCTGATGATATTTCTCATTTGGCTTTGGATATTGGAGGTGAATTTCTCATCTTTTTTTTGATGTTGTGCGTGATTTTTTTTTTTTTTTGACTTTTTTTTTGTTGATTTTGGTTAGTTTATAGTTTTTGTTGATTGGGTTTGATTTGTGCTGAGAAAGTTTGTAATTTTGTGAATTTTGAGTTGGGTTTTTGCAAATTTTATTATGGTGTTAACTGTTATGTTTGAATTTTGACTTATTTAGGTTAATTTTGGTTAGTTTACTGGCATTTCATTGTTTTGATGACTAGGTTTTGATTGTCTGATATGAAAGTTTGTAACTTTGAATTTTGAGTTGGGTTTTTGCAAATGTGTTTTTCTTTTATTTGATTGGATTTATTGAGCTTCTCTTTTTATGCTGAAGTGGTTAGGGATAATGTTAGAATCAATTATGCACCATGCTCAGAGGTCACTCTTAGAGTGCTACTTTGTGCTGATAATTCTTGTTGAATGTCCCAAATCCTAATACTACTAATTTGGTCATTAATGAAGTGTGATGAGATCTGTTGTATAGTATATGCAAGGGAAGTGGAGGTTGAGGTGTGAATGAGAAACATAGATATAACACTTGATGTGAGTGTTATCTAACTAGGGTCATCTGTTTGTACTTTGTATGTTGAATTTGTTGTTTGTGCGAAAATGTAGTATGGATTTTATCTGGCTTTGTGGGAAATAAGGTGCATTGGGAAGACATCTAAGTCTAAAAGACTTGTTTATGTCTTAGTACAGTATTGTGAGCATGCAATCTTGCTGCTACTTTGATAAAGTTTGATTTATTACGATAGTCATTTGGAAACATCTTCGTTAATTGTTATTACAAGGGTAATGTGAACATCCAATCCCGATATCCCGCCTAAGCGGGAGCCACTCAGCATTGTGGTAATGACAAATGGCTGTTTAATAATGTTTGATTTAGAAACATATATTGGTCGTGTTTCGCTACCATGTTGCTAAAGTCAGATCGAACCTGCTCCTTTTTGTCACTTTTTATTATGTTCAAGGTAGTAATTCCTGCCATGACACAATTGGAAATACGTCTTTCTATCTATGTGCTAGGATCCCTCATCAAGCTTGTCTATTTTTCAAGACATGAGGATAAGTCTGTTGAAGATAAGCGAAAGAGGTCATTGAAGCAAAGATTTGGTATTTCCAATGGTACGTGGAGAAGCTATCCAGTACTTGGTGGCAGACTCCATTTTGTTAAGTTTGAAACTACCAAGATAAATGATTGTTTGGACTTCATCAAGTCAAAGCAACTACATTGTGGAGGTATGCCTTTTTCTCAAGTGAGACGGCCCTTTTTTAATTTGTTTATGAGAAGTCTGCAAAAATGTTGCATTAGTAATACTAGGTTACATGACTGTATATCACTATTTCCTCTGGATTCTGGTGTAGCTGTTGTGAAATTTCTATTATATACACTTGCTACCAAAATAAAATTCACTTATGATGCAGGGATGGTGGCTCGTTGGCCTTCTGATGCATTGTCAAATGAAAATGTCGTAGTCAAGGTAACTGGTTTTTGATATCTCGTCTTAATCATCGGAACCGTCTCAGAGGATTATCACTTGATATGATTTTGCTTACTTGCATTTACTTGTATTAATTTTTAAGGGGAGACTATTGCATACACACTTTGCTGGACGCTACATTTTATGTCCACATACATGTATTTTCTTGCTTTGAGGGGGGGGGGGGGGCTTGAGTGGTGAAGTTATGATTTTATTCAGAATTGAATCTCATATATCTTTCTTTAGTTCTGTAAGCCTTTCATATACAAATGCAAGATGCTTGCCAACTTGGATTCTCAATATTTATCAGCATATAATGTGCATATACCCCACTTAGTATTTTTTTGGCTCTTCATTTATGCATTAGTGATGTTTGTACACATTTTGTCTCTTATTTTCTTGGATTTGAGTGAAGGCCACAGGAGGTGGAGCGTACAAATTTGCAGATCTTTTTAAAGAAAGACTTGGTGTTAGTCTTGACAAGGAGGATGAAATGAATTGTCTTGTAGCTGGTGCGAATTTTTTGCTCAAGGTGAACATGTAATTCCTTCATTTTTTTTCCTTTTATACTGCTCTGATAGTTCTTTTGCCTTTTGTTTTGATTATGAATATAATAAACAACATCAATTGATAAAAATGAGTGAGGGATGTTGTCTTTTATCTTGGCATGTTCTAATTGGTTTAGATAGCTAGCTCAAACAGCTTCTTTTGTTCTGTATTGTGGTTTTTGGGTATTGGACAATGGAAGAAATTGGGTCAACACTTTTTTTTGGGTAAAGTGTTTTTATTGGTTTGGACAATGGATGTTATCTTTTGTGTTAGCATGTTCAAATGGTTTAGATAGCTTTCTCAACTAGTAGTATTTGAATAAATAAATATTATGGTTGCAGACTTTGGTTATATGCAGTTAGTAATATCATCCAGCTATTGATTTCCTTAATTTTGTAATAAATTATATTGTTTCTGAAATAATTTGGTTCCCAATAATCATATAATTCGAATCACCATCTTCTTATGCTATCTTTAATTGTTTCAGTATGTCAATCACATGGTTTTTCCTTACTCTTAAGTGAGGGTTAATGTATTTTGATTTATTATTATTATTTTTTAATTAAATAGGCTATGTAAGTTTACTTTCTCTGAGTTTTAATTATCAGATCCTAGTTTATCTTAGAATACTTAGTTTGAATTAGGATAGTCATCATATTCCTTGTAAGATTTAAGATTAGGTTTGTTATGCATTATTATTAGTACAATACGCATGCCTAACAATTAAAGAAAACGAATTTTAAATTTTATAGTGGTTGCTTTTAATATGATGCTATCAAATTTTAAGAGGAAATGCCCTGATGGCATGCTTGGATTGGGTGTAAATACTTAAGGGTTGAAAAAAAGTCAAAGTAAGAAAATGAAGTTGATAAATGAGAAATTAGTGAAATTTGATTGTTGTAGTGGTGGAAGAATGGTCGCAAAGTGATGAAAAATGAAGGGAGCTCTCATTTTGTGGGGTAAATATTTATCCTAGGGGAGGGTGGGGGAATGTATTACCTCTATAGTAGAGGAAATCATCTTCTTTTTCCATTATTATTTTTATTTCATGCTCATTTTACCTTCTTCACAACTATCTCAACTACTTTAAATGCATCTCTATTTGCTTTCATTTCATTAGTTTGACTTTATTTCCCCCTTAAATATTTACACTCAATCCAAGCATGCTCTGAGTATCATTTGATTTCCTGAATAGGCTATTCGTCATGAGGCTTTCACACATATAGAGGGTCAGAAAGAATTTGTGCAGATTGATCAAAATGATCTATTCCCTTACCTCCTTGTAAACATTGGATCTGGTGTTAGTATGATAAAGGTAATTCTTTTTTACACTTCCCTTCTCCACAGAAATATAAATGTTTTTTAGTTACAGCTATTTTTTATTTATTGTTCAATGTCTGATAATGATGTTGTGCTTGAACTCGCAATTGATATAGGTTGATGGGGATGGGAAGTTTGAGCGCGTAAGTGGTACTAATGTTGGAGGTGGTACATATTGGGGTCTAGGAAAGCTCTTGACCAAGTGCAAGAGGTCATATTGGGTGTATTTTTTATGTCCCTTCTCGAGTTTTGTCCCTTTCTAAAATTTTACTAAGCCTTACCCCATGTTCCCTCATGCAGCTTTGATGAACTTTTAGAGTTGAGCCAACGTGGAGATAATAGAACCATAGACTTGCTTGTTGGAGATATTTATGGCGGTCTGGATTATTCCAAGGTTGTTTTAAGTTCTTTGGTACCTTTTTGATGTGCATTCTTATCGCTTGTAATTATGCTCTATGTTTACTTCTAATGTTCACAGATTGGTCTATCTGCATCAACCATTGCTTCTAGTTTTGGCAAGACCATTTCTGAAAACAAGGAGCTTGAAAATTATAGACCTGAAGATATTTCCCTTTCACTCCTTCGAATGATTTCATACAACATTGGACAGGTATACTGGAGATATGATATGGTGTCGGTGTTGTAAACTTTTCTAGAACTGAAAATGATAATGTTTCTCTTCTCATAGATTTTTCAAATTGTTGGATTAGTGGCACTTGCCAGGTAAACTATATGATGGGAATGAGCAATATCTATTTAATACTATGTGATAGACAGGTTGACAGTAGCCTGGTTCCTTGGCTTATAGTAATTGTCACAGTTTTCATTCTTTTCTAGATCAATTACTATTGATTGAGTCACTTTTTCTTATGATAGCTTATGGGGATAATTTTTCTAGCGCTTGACTCCTCGTGTATAGAAGTGACACCTGTACACAGCCTTTGTGTCTACGTGATCAATTCTTCTATTACTTGAAGGGGACAATAGTCCATAGAGGTTATTGCAAAAATTTTTGGTAAAAAATAAATAGAAGTTTGCTCTTCCATAACCACTGACCAGTATGATTTAGAAGAAAAGCATGATAATAGCTCAACAATAGAAGTAACCCGTGTTTTTGAAAATTTATGACATTCAAAATTCTTTCGATGGTGATTTGACAAGAAATACCATCTCATGCTTTATCCGTATAATACTGGATTTTTTTAGGGGTGTTTCCTAATCAGTTTCTTTGTTGATGAATAAACGTAGTTGTATTCGATCAGGTTTCACCGTATAATACTCATATAGTCATATATATGGGTTTTTTCGTATGATTCCAATTTGACACAACTGTATATCCCTATGCCTAAATTTTTACTTTATTGGAAGAAATAATTTTCATTCTTCTATGTTGGATTATTTTCAGATAGCCTATTTAAATGCTCTCCGTTTTGGCCTTAAAACCATATTCTTTGGAGGATTTTTTATCAGAGGCCATGCCTACACAATGGACACCATCTCTTTTGCTGTGCAATTCTGGTAATAATTAATATCGGTTTGTTAGATCAGATTTGAGAATGATGATAGTCTACATGGGCCATTCAACTTGGCCAACTAGTTGAATGAAGACTCACTGTTTGGTCCTCAACGTTTGTTCCTGTATATGATCTTTATCTAGGTCCAAAGGGGAAGCCAGAGCGATGTTTTTGCGGCATGAAGGCTTTCTTGGAGCTTTGGGTGCATTTATGAGTTATGAAAAACATGGTCTTGACGATGTGATGGTCCATCAAATGGTGGAACGGTTCCCTATGGGTGCACCATATGTCGGGGGAAAGATACATGGCCCACCTTTGGGAGATCTTAATGAGAAGGTAAAAATGCCATTAATACTTTGGGTTTTGATGGTTATAGATGAGAAAACTGTGGTTTTTTTCATGCATTGTGCCTATCTACTCATCAAGGTAAAGCCTGTTAGCTAATAACATGTGTGATGCCAGCATTCTCAACCCCCATTTTTGCTAAGGCGGTGCAGCCTGAAGGTATTGCGAGACAGCTAAATTTGTCCGTTTGAGTGTCATCCTAGGTTAACTCTTTCTGCGCAATCATTTGCATTCATCACTAACTTAAATCAATTATGCTAAGTCAATGACATATCAAAACATGGAAGGTGCAGGACATAAATTGGATTGTGATCTATTCATCTATATCCTGCATGACAGGAAAGACATGTTCTCTTCTTATTTTTACTTTGTTGTAAAGAAAAATGATGTTTAACCGATAGAAAGTCGTTAAAAATGATTTTTACAGTAAACTATTTGTACGACACGGAGATCAAGGCTGAAGTTGTCAACCCATTCGAAGCTAATTTTAATATTTGATTCTGTTATTTGCTTCAAACTTATCTAAGCTGATTTATATTCTTTTATAAGTATGACGACTGCAAACAACGTCAAAGAAAAACTTTGATATCAGAATGTGTATTATGAAGAACTAGTTAGGACATAGGAGTGGGTAACTATAATAAATAAACTTCATAGTTAATACTTGCACAAATTATTCCCTTATCAACGTATATCTATTTTGATTGTTAATTACTTCCTGAAATTATTGATGTTCACCAACTGAAAGAATATGTAAGTTCATATTTTCATAGAATTATTATGTGATCGAAGTGTTCTGTCAAAGTAGTCCATGTTTCAAGCCACATGCCGATAGTAAACTGTGTGCTATTTGTACTTGGTAATGAATTTGAACTGTAATTTCTTCGCAATTTTATATGTAACTAGATGAGAATAGGTGTGATAAAGTGTCATATCAATGTCTACTGTAGGTATTTTAGTATTAGTTATAATATTAGGGGAAAGGAAAACAAGTATAAATAAGAAAGGGAGACTAGAGATAGATATCAGAATATTTTGTACACACTTTTACTTGAGTCCTAAACTCATTCTTGAAAGATTGCAAGCCTCTCGAAAGCTTGTATCATGATCAATGTATTTTTGAATTTCACTAATACAATAACATTTACATTTCTACTTAATATTTTGCAGTGGATTGGAGTGTTCTAATGGATAATATAAAGCTTCTGTTCTACATGTATTTTGTACATTAATGGAGTCTATTTCAAGGCAGAATCTAGTAAATGTGTAGGATGACAAGATATTCATAATTGCTAATTTTTTGCATATCTAACCCTTGAGACTATTTAGTTGTATTTAGTATCAGTAAAGCATCTTGAACTCATCTAGTTTTTATCCTCCTTTTCCACATGACTACCGCCATGCCTTTGATGGTCTCTTGGAAAGGAAGTAAAAATAAAACCTCAACTAAGAAAGTAATTGTTTTTTAACATAGCTTCTAAGACAAGTCTTTGGGCTTCAAAATTGCAGATATCATGGATGGAAAAATTTGTACAAAAAGGAATGAAAATAATTGCTCCTGTTCCGATGACCTCTCCTGCAACAACTGGACTTGGGGGCTTTGATGTCCCTTTATCAAGAGGAGATACTTTGCGTTCTGATGCAAGCAGCTTAAATGTTGGGGTTTTGCACCTCGTTCCTACTCTGGAGGTGTTTCCTTTGCTGGCTGACCCAAAAACGTAGGAACACTCTTCAACCATCTTATCTGGCACTTTGTTAATGTTGTCTCATATATTTCTGCAGAATAACATGGGAATCAATTTTGAGTGGTCTAAAATCATCTCTTTCTTTGCACTATGATTTTGAAGATTATTCCTTAAATGCTATTTTAACAATAGTTTCGAGCTGTTTTGAAAAAGGAGTTTATATCTCCTGGAAAGGAATTGTAATTCTCGTCAACATTTATTGATTACTTGCGCTAAAGATAATATTTATTTTGCGCAGATATGAACCTAACACTATTGATTTATCAGACCCTGGTGAGCTAGAGTAAGTCACATACTTCTATTTTTTTTTATTACTTGGTTTCAACTAGGATATTTAAAGCGTCAACCATTAAAATGTCTCGTACGCTAATAGTACTCTTTATTGTTTGTATCATAGGTATTGGCTTACTGTGTTGTCTGAACATTTGCCTGATCTTGTGGACAAGGTAAAGGTTTATAGTTAATATTTCTTTACTTGTGTTGTAATTTACTGGTATGAGGAATCAATTTTTGGTTGTACATTCATAGGCTGTGGCTAGTGAAGGAGGAACTGATGATGCTAAAAGGAGGGGTGATGCTTTTGCTCGTGCATTTTCTGCGCACTTGGCCAGGTACATATCTCAGTGCACTCTTATACTTCTATATAAGTGCACTCTTATACTTCTGATTAAGCCTTTAATGTTGGAGATCCCAAGTTCTGTTATGCTAGTGATGATGATATCAGCATTCACCCTTCTTGGGTGATGCACAACCAATTAAATAAAGTATATTTATTAAATATCATAATTAACAGCAGGAAATGCTTCCGACTGTTGGAAACATTGACTTGTGTTTGAAACCATTTTATCTGCAAATGGGTTTGCTTTGGAATCTCAAAGAACCTTTACTGCCTTACTACAGACCTGAAGACCTTTTTAACATGCCAACTGGCTTCAATTAAATGATGAGTGTGGTTCTTAAGAACTTCACCAACCTGTACATCGAAGGAGAATTTTTTCCTTGGGATTAAAATTCATGAAATTTTGATTTTAACTCCTTACCAAGGTTGATGGAAGAGCCTGCTGCTTATGGGAAGTTAGGGCTGGCCAATCTACTGGAACTAAGGGAGGAGTGCTTGAGGGAATTTCAGTTTACTGATGCATATAGAAGCATAAAACAAAGGTATGGTACTCGATGATTTGGAGGCCGATGTGAGATGTACTCTCGTTAACCATTATTTGAAATTTTTATTCAATCACGTGTCAGAGAAAATGAGGCTTCCCTTGCTGTTTTACCTGACCTTCTAATGGAGCTTGATAGCATGACCGAGGTATGTATGTGATCTCACATCTCTTCAACACAATGAACGCATCCATGCAACATGACCTGATTTCATTATTTGTTCAGGAGGCTAGATTGTTTACTTTGATTGAGGGTGTGCTAGCAGCAAACATTTTTGACTGGGGATCCCGTGCTTGTGTGGAGCTTTATCACAAAGGGACAATTATTGAGATTTACAGGATGAGTCGCAAAAAGATGCAAAGACCATGGCGGGTTAAGTGTTTTGACTTTTTGATTGTGTTTCTTTTCAGTGGCAAAGTTAAACATCATGGCAAATAGTGAAATCATCTCACTCTTACGTCCCGTTTGGTTAATGGTATTGAATGGCAGTAATAAGAATGATTTTTTGTGTTGATTTTGATGAGATGTGCCATATTATCCCATGGTAATGAAGGCCTCATCATTGTCATGATGATGTTTTTTCTTCAAAATTTTTCATTACCACCAAATACTACATTTCGAAAAGGTAGTGGATGAGAATGAATTTTTTGAAGAAAAAAGAAAGCTAGTGTAGGACAAACATGATTATCAAGTGAACTTTTTAGCAAAATATCAAATTTTCATTATTAATAATTGCCATTTGATACAAACAGACAGAGGTCATTAGTATATATCATTAGTGACAGTTCAATGTCTAAGTAGTAACTACTATTAAGTACTAATATAATATACTTTGAAATTAAGACAGTTGCTCATTTGAGCTTGTGCATCAGGTGGATGATTATGACATATTTAAGGAGAAAATGCTTGGATCTGATGGCAAGAAGCCATCAGCACATAAACGAGCGTTGCTTTTTGTGGATAATTCAGGTGCTGACGTTGTATTAGGAATGCTTCCACTTGCTAGAGAGCTTCTTCGGTGTGGAACTGAGGTGAGTCTGGTTTTATGAAACAAAATATCCATTTCCTTTCCCGATATTTCCCTGAGGTTGTTTCCTAGCTCTTTGGGGTGTTTTGTTTATTCCTTTTCTCTCTGATTTGTTGTTGGGTGTTGTTGCTTTGGACTTTATATGCATGAAAATCAACTAGATGCAAACTGACATTAGTGAACAAAAGATATGCTACACATAGTAATTTGAAGTGATTACTGGTGGTTTTGGTACTGTGGACATCTGAACGTATTTGAAAGCGAACAGAGAATTAATACAAACTTTGCTGTGGGTTATGAATGTACTTAATTGATGTGGTGATTTTATTGCAGGTTGTTCTCGTAGCAAACTCGCTTCCCGCATTGAACGATGTTACTGCAATGGAGCTTCCTGACATTGTTGCAGAGGCAGCAAAGGTGTGTATTCATTCATCTTTATTTTCTTCAAGTCCTTACAAATTGTGTCGCTACTTGCTCCCAAATAAAAGGGGCTGGTCGGCTGGATTAGAAGAAATACAGAATTTGTTTATTGTTTGTGTTAATATGCATTTTTATGAGCAAATAAAAGGGGCTGGATGTGTCCTTACTCCTAATCTAAAAATAGTTGATTGTTCATTTGTCAGAACTGTGATATCCTGCGAAGAGCAGCTGAAGCTGGTGGTCTTCTTGTGGACGCAATGATAAATATCCAAGACAGTTCAAAAGAAGAATGTCCTTCAGTGCCACTCATGGTTGTTGAGAATGGATGCGGTAGTCCGTGTATTGACTTACGGCAAGTCAGCTCTGAGTTAGCAGCGGCTGCTAAAGATGCCGATTTGGTACGTTGTTGCTTTGTTAATTGCAAAGAGAAATGGTACAAAAATGTGATGTATGCAAATGCAATGCAGATAATATTGGAAGGCATGGGTAGAGCAATTCATACCAATTTCAATGCAAAGTTTAAATGTGATGTTTTAAAGGTGAGTAGTGAGTAGTGTTACCCTTTATCGTATTCGTTGCTTTGCTTCATTCAATGTTTAATTTGACGTCTGAAATAACAATTTGCAGCTGGCAATGGTGAAGAACCAGAGATTAGCAGAGAAGTTGCTTAATGGAAACATATACGACTGTGTCTGCAGATTTGAGCCATCAAACTAAGAGTTTTGTTAAAATGAAATTCATTTACAAATAATTAATAACAGAGTTTCAATATATTCTATGTACAGAATACAGATGGTTTGATTTCATGTAATGTAATGCAGAACTTCTTTCAAATAGTTTCAAGTTTGGATGTTGGATTTCTATTTGGTTTGATTTCATGTAATGTAATACCAAAGACCAAAAAATGTTATCCGAATGTGTCATTTTGGGAACAACTGCAAATAGTTACAAATTAGGATTCCTGTATTTAGTCTTAAGATATTTCACTACACAACAACAAGGGCGTTTGGTCTAGTGGTATGATTCTCGCTTTGGGTGCGAGAGGTCCCGAGTTCGATTCTCGGAACGCCCCTTTTTTTTTTTAAAATATTCATCCATCATTCTTGCTGGCTTAAATATAACTTTTCATCAGTCGTAGCTGTCTAGGCAATAATTTTAATTGATAAACTCACTTCTTGGTGGTCAAAAATATTCAACAACTTGGAGAGTAATACAAAATTCTAAACTCTGAGCATTTTATTTTACATGTATTTTATTATTATATAATAAATTTCACATTATGAAAATTAATATGCAAATTTTTATGATAAACATCATCTCATTCAGAGACTCCAACTACGATCCCTCTTGAGCACAAATCATGAAACTAATTAAACGATACAATTTATATGTTATCTTTAAGAAGCATATTACTGATGTTACTATATTTGTAATTTGTTTATAACCTGACATTCCTGTTATGAGCGATATATCCACATTCTCAATCACTCTCCTGGTCTCAAACATACACATGTTTAATTTGTCTAATTCTCTTACTAAGAATTATAAAAATAATTTTAACAAAGAACTTTTATATATTGTTTTGAATTTACTGGTGGAAGACACTGCTAGAGAAATATTCAGGTTCCATCATTGTTTGGTTTGTTCAATAAAGTGGAGTTAAATTAAATAATCCCAAGTGGTAGTAATTAGTAGAAGTAAAATTAAACTTCCAAAAATCAAAAAGAGAAACATAGTAGAAGTACTTCATATTTTGGTTCTAAATGATTATGATTTAAAGTGGAAGCAGCTAGCTAGACTTGTCTTTTGAACCTTTAAACCCAACCTTACTCATGCTATATGTTGTGCGACACAAGAACTAAGATCGATGAACAATAAAAAAATTTAATGCAAACAATAAGAAAATGACACAATAGATTTAACGTGGTTAACTACCAATGTGATAGCTACGTCCACCAGCACGAGATCAAATAATTTCACTATGATCGGAAAGAATTACAAGATGAATCAAGAATTTCACTCACAAATTACAATGGCTCTCTTGTGATCTCTCTATTTGTAAATAATGAAACCCTAGCACTAATAGAAGGAGATATATATACTAAAACCTAACTAAAAGATACTTGGGCTCCAAAAAACTCAAATAACTGTCCAAAACCCACGAGCAAATAAGAGAAAACGTATAACCGTCAAAAGCGACGAGTCATCTCCAGTAAGCAATGACTCATTGCAAAAAGCGATGAGTCGTCCCCCAAAAAGCCATGACTCGTGGCAAACTTTCTCTACTCTAGAAGCGACGACTCGTCGGTAAGTCTTTGACCTCTACCTTCACTCGTTCTTCTTCAACTCATCTACAACCACGATTAAGACTCGAATCGAGTCACCAATTATCAACACTATATTTGGTTTAGAATCGATATCATCATACTTCCTCCGTTTTAATTTACTTGCAACATTTGCTTTTTTACGCTGTCCAATGCGTTAATTCAATCCTTAGTATCTCTAATTAGGTATAATAAAAAATTATTAAAATTTGATATTAATAATATTTGCAATGAGACGAATTAGATTAGATCTCACTTGACTATATTTTAACCTATAAATTAAAAACTAATCACAAATTAAGAGTGATGAATAAATAGTACATTTTGTTGCAATTAATATGGAAAGGAGGAAGTGTATATATAGGACCATTTGGTCAAGATATTTAATTTAATCAAATTAATTTTGCACCAACAATCAGGTTTTAAAGTGAATGTTAATCAAATGTTTTTCATCCACCCCTTACTTTCCCTTTTTCATATTCTTGCTTTCCCTTTTTCATATTCTAGCTTTCTCTTTCTGCTTCTTATGTTTCAAACTCTAAATCTAATTAATAGGTTTAAAGTAAGTCTAGACCACCATTTGGCCTATGTCCCTTTGTTATAATGTCTATAAACTAATTTAATAAGTTTATGGCATAAATGGAAAATTTAGTACTAACTTATAAATTAGTAAAATTAATTTTCTATCATAAATTACTCTATTTGTGATTTTTTTAATCTCTAATTAGCAACTAAATAAATAGGTGGATCAATAAACTTAAGGATATAGTTATATGGATATAGTTGATCTCATCATTATCATGTTTAATTTGGTGGAGTAGAAAAAGCTGCACCAAGTCCAAATATACACATATACCAAATATCTGTTGTCAAATGTGAAGCACTACATAATAATAAACAACTTTCATGCATGAAATTTGTGTATTAATTAATAATTAGAAAGCACTAACACAAGCGTATATATGTAAGAGTAAATCGAATGAAAGCAAAAATACAAGAACTCATAATACTCCACTTAGTTAGGCATGCTATTATATTATGTACTCCCTTTTTGACTTAAACAAGCTCCCATTCACACTATTATTATCATCATCATCATCATCATGTTTTTTTAATTGCCATTCTAATTAATTGGAGATCTTGCATGCAATATAATAACCCACCTTCCTTAGATGCACTTCATTACCTTAATTAGCTCATATACTAATACGGCTTTAAATTACTTCAAAGAACTCAAAACAAATTTCAAAATACTCGATCTTGGAATTGGATTAAGGAGCTATATATGGATTAACTGTTTAATATAATTTATATAGTGTGTAATAGTTAAGTATACATGAGTTTAATTTAGACTAATGGGTTTAAGCCATTCCAAGAGTTAAGACCAGTCGTACTCAAAAGATGTGTTCTTCTCAACATTGTGATAAGTAGTAGCACAACCGGTACCTTGGTCTTGCCGCCATTCAAGGGATAAAAGCTTAGGGTTAGGCTTCACATCTACTCCACTTTCATGATGATCATGATTGTTACCATCATATGGGAGCAATAGCCTCTCATCCATAACGCTAATTCCTGAATTTTCATAATCATGAATATTATTAGTAGATGCCAATCCAAATGGGGAATTAGAAGAATAAATAGTGCCAAAATTAGCAGTATTATAACCAGCTCCAATTCCACCTAAAAAACGAACATGTTCACTTCCATTATTAGTATTACCATTTCCCATGAAATCATGCCCTCTATTTCCTCCAACAAAACCGGTACCTTCATACTTACTATCCATGAAATCAATTGGTCTAATCATCCCTCCAGCCTGCATGAAAGTTCCTCCTCCAAGCCCGATTTGTGCGCCAATTAGGTTTGCAAGATGAGGAGGAAATTGAACTTCATAAGGGAATGATAATGGATGAACATCAATAGGGTTATTAGAAGTAAAAGGGGATCCAAGACCCGTAATAGGCCCGTTTTGGACGTAAATGGGTTGGTTTTGTGGTTCATTATTGGACTTCTTTGAGCTCGACTTTTTGTTCTTTCTACAACCTCCACCAACTGGAATGTTCCTTAGGGTTCCTCCTTTAGTCCAGTACCTTCTACAAGTCTTGCAAAAGTACCTAGGCTGTGATAAACTATAGTTGTTATAGTAGCAGAATTTGGTGTGACTTGAATCACACCTTGGACATTTTAGGTTTTGGTAATGGGGTGGCCTTAACCTTCTTTCCATTAATGGCGGTACCGTCCTGGACGAACATGGTGCTGCTAACATACAGTCGCTTGTAGTTCCTCCTGACGGTGAGGATAATAATGAATCTAACCCTGTTGATATTTCCTCCGACATTGTACCCTGAATAATTTAATTTTAGATCAATTTAATCTTCAATTCATATAAAATATTTAACAATCAATTTCATTCAAATTGCTGCATTTTAACTTAAAATACAATTAAGTACATAAATGAAAAATATAATAAATAAAATGAAAGGTTGTGACAAATTCAGGATACAAATGATCAGAGTTGGTTGAACACTATGAGTGTGTAGATAATCAATTTAAAAAATAACTACGGTGAGGATCGCCATTTAATCACGCCCAATCGCTAAATCATCAGCAGCTGCCTAATGGACAAGCTTAGCTAAATATGTGAGCTACATTACTACACTCTTGATAACAAAAATTATAGGAACCATTTTTAGGTGTTATATGTTATCCAGGTTTTAAACAAATGAGTCGTTGAGTCATGGATGGAGGCTTGATAATTCTCATGATAACAGGGATACTTATGTAGGTAGGTCATAATTAACTTAATTTATTAACATGATTGCCAAATAATAATGTAAATTATTGTCCATTAAGAAATACACCAACCAGGCAACCACATGCATGATTACATCATCATTATCCTAGAATATTAATATTAATAATAAATAATAATAATAATTTAATTATTATTAAAAGAAGCAGCAAATAGAAGTTTAATTAGAAGACAATGAGAAAGACGACGGTATGTATGAGCTAGGTGGAGGTGGTGGAGGCGGTTCACATTGGCATTAATGGCAGAAATAATAATAATAATAATAATAATAATAATAATAATAATAATAATAATAATAATAATAATAATAATAATATAATATACCTGAAGCCAATCAGAAGAATCCATGCAAACTTGTAGAGAAGTATGCGCCATGATTAACGGATTATGGATAATGGATTATGAATTGAATTAATGGAGACTGGTTAGCTAGCTTATTTATGGATCCAGAGAGAGATTAATTAATTTGCACATTGCATACTACAGAGAGAGATATAATACAAAGAAGAAGAAGAAGGAATAGAGAGAGAAAGTTAGTTTTGAAGATAATAAGAGAGAAGTAATAGAGAAAAAGTGGGGAGTATTGAGTGGGTTTCATCGTGAATATGAAGGAACAAAAAGGTGATGCTGCTGGATAACTGGATATGGCCCGTGTACGAAAGTAGAATAAAAATATTTTAGTAACATAGGTTTAGGAATCATAATATTGATGTAATTATTCTTATTATTCTTTCCTAATTTAGTAGCTAATCTTGTGTATAAATGTACCTACCAATCATGTCAAATGAATATGAAAGACACAAGAAAAAACCCAATTTCCGCATTATTTATTTTCTTTATTGCATTATCTATTTTCTTTATGGTATCAGTGTCGATGTTGTTTTCTGACGACCTATAACCGGTTCACCTTATCGATTTTCATTATCTACCCAAAATAACTTACCTAAAATGGAAATAAAAATCCGGTTGTCTTCACCCACACCTTTGTTGCAACTTGAGCAGTTAAACACCAACAAAAGTGTCTCTAATCCCGGAATTTTTTTTCCGATGAACTACCTGACCGGAGTTGGGAAACCCACCCAACTTCACAAAACCAGATCTAGCATATACAGTGAAAAAGAAAAAATCAAAGTCAGCCAAATCGAAGTTAGCCTTTGCTTTCTTCCTATTTATCCGGCGAAGGAAAAATTACTCTCGTTCAATCATGAGCAGGCCGCCACCAAGGACTCGAAAATCCGAACCTGTGGCACGGCCTGCCCTTTAAAAATAGTGTCAAGGCAGTAGGGAGAGGAGAGAAGCATTAACAATGGCAGTATTTTAGTGAAGAATAAAGGAGTAGAGAGAGAAAGCATAAACCATAAAAAAAAGAAACTGATTTTTTGAGAGGAGAGAGAAATTCCAAAGTATTTTATATGGAGGCCACTAGTAGGGCTGAACATGGTTTGGTCTAAACCGTAGACCAAACCGGACCAAACCGTAATTTAAATATTTGGTTTGGTCTACGGTCTAAATGGTCTGGTCTGGTTTTTTTTTTAAACGGTTTACGGTCCGGTCCCGGTTTTAAAATTTTAAAACCAAACCGGACCGTAAAACCGTTTTAAAATCAAATTTTAGGGGATTAGGCATTAGGGTTGGGCAACTACTCAGTAAGTCAGTACTCATTTCATGAATTCCTAATCTGAAATTCCTGGCTGCCTCCACTCCAATCTCCATCTCCATTTCAGACTTCCTCGCCTTCTCTCTCATTCCTTCTTCGAGGCTTCTGTGCTCCTGGCTTCTCTGATAATCGCCTGCCTCCTCGCCTTCAACCCATTGACAATCGAGTATCGACAGTGCTTCTGTGCTTCTTCGAGTGTAGAATCTCAGCATTCACCACGGAATCAAGTGTAGAATCTCGTAATGTAAGTATATTGCTTGATTTTTTAGGGTTTTTTCAAGCCTTCTGTTTTACTGGAGAATTTAGCCTTCTGTTTTGATTTTTCAAGTGTAGAATCTTTCATATCAATGAACTTAGTCTTTTTTGTGATGGAGAAGATGACATTAACTTCAGAATCAAACCCAATAAGAGAAGCAGCAAGAACATAAAGCCCAAATATCAAAACCCTTAAAACCAATTCTGCAATTTTCACCCTCTTTTCAATAACTTTAGCAGTGCAGCTTCCATGGTGGACAGCTACATTTCCTGGACTTGTTCCAAAACTCATCTTCTCTACTTTTCACACAGTTTTACACCTTCACAATTTGCACTTGAAAAATCAGAAGCAAGAATGTGTTTAACAATGAAGAAATGTTTCTAGCTTTCTTTTATAACACAAACTAAACAATCACAAATCACAATCAACCCAAAATCACAATCTACATTTCTGAATGTTAAATTGTTAATTATGTTGAATGTTGAATGTTAATATGTTGGTATTAATCATTTGATATGTTGAATGTTAATATGTTGCTGCTGCTGTATTATGCAAGAAAATGCAAGAAACTATCCTCATTAATTAAGGTTGATAATATATGTTGTTGATATTGGTTGATATTTTAGTCTTTGTAGACTAAATAGATTGTTGATGATCAATTGTAGTTTGCAATGTCGATGGATGAACCTTTTATAGTTTGCGATGAAAATGCAAGAAAATGTATTTTGTCTACAGATTATCGTTTATCTTAGATTCTCACTCAATTAAAAAAATACAAAAAAAAAAAACCGCAGACCAGACCAGACCAGACCGTTCTAGAACGGTCTGGTCCGGTCTTTTGACTGGTCTGGTCTGGTCTGAAAAATTTCCAGACCGGAATTTCTGGTCTGGTCTGATTTTTCTGTCAAACCAGACCAGACCGGACCGTGTGTAGCCCTAGCCACTAGTACTCCTAAAAATCCACAAACCCACCCGGTTTCCCACGCACCCACGTCTTATTTAAAGGGTGTGGGTTTACTCACTCATAAAACCACGTTTGGATTTTCGATTGTGGGGGCAACGGATAGTATGACTTTTGATCCGTCTGATCTTTTATCCATTGTTTCTACTTCTCGTACTCATATACAAACTACAAAAGGTGAATGTGTCAGTGTGGATCGGGTTGGAAGTGTTGATATTTCTCCTTCTCTTCGTTTAAAAAATTGTCTTTTAATTTCTAGTCTATCCCATAAATTGTTATCTGTTAGTCAATTGACTAAATACCTTAATTGTACTGTTCTCATGACCTTTGATGGGTGTATTGTGCAGGATGCTCAGACCGGGACAATCATTGGGCGTGGTATTAAGAAAGGAGGCCTATACTATGTGGACGAGGCATTTCCAAAAGGTCACACTTCGCTTGCTCATGGGTCTCCTGATCATTAATTATGGATGTGGCACTGACGTCTAGGTCATCCTTCTTTAGAGTACTTAAAACGTCTCTTTCCTTCTCTTTCTAATTGCAATACCTCTTTAAATTGTGAATCGTGTGTTTTAGCCAAAAGTCATAAACACTCATATGCCCCTAGTTCAGCTCATAGTCTTAAACCTTTTATTTTAATACATTTTGATGTTTGGGATCCTGCTCCCACTTGTAATACACATGATTTCGAGTACTATATCATGTTTGTGGATGATTGTACTCGAACTAGTTGGGTTTATTTTTTGAAACACAAGTCTGAAGTTTTTGATGTGTTTGTCATATTTTATCATATGATTCTCACGCAATTTCAAACCCAACCACAAATCCTTCGATCTGACAATGGGGGTGAATATGTTCACTTAAACATGAAAAAAATGTGTTTCAGACCATGGCCTAATTCACCAAACCACTTGTCTTGATACCCCCCAACAAAACAAGGTTGTTGAAAAAAAAAATCGTATCCTTCTAGAAATTATCAGAGCCCTTCTGTTTGAATCACATGTTCCCCCTTATTTTTGGCCAGAAGCCATTGCTACTTCCACTTACTTGACGAATCTTCTTCCCACAAAAACTCTGAACTTCCAAACCCCTCCATATACCCTCCAAACTCATACCCCTATTCCTTCCTCCCACTCTTTACCTTCTCGTGTTTTTGGGTGTGTTGTCTATGTTCATCTCTTCAAACGGGATGGAAACAAACTTAAACCTCGGGCTGTTAAATGTGTCTTTGTGGGTTATGGGGTTACTCAGAAAGGGTATCAGTGCTTTGACCCAGTTCATAATAAGTTGTATACCACCATGGATTGTGAATTCTTTGAAGAGTCCTACTATTTTTCCCAAGTTGGTCCTCAGGGGGAGAGTGTTGGTGATGACCTAAGCTGGCTGACATATCCAGCAAGGATGGACCCTCTAGAGCAAGTAGGTAACACCGCTGACACTGCTACTGACCACATAGTATCTTCTCCTCAAATTACTCCAGTCCTATCTGATGAGCATCCTAGGGAGCTAGAGGTAACACCTAAACTATTCTTTGATGATATGCCCGGTACAGTGCCAACTGATGATGTGTTATTGTCTAACGATGTGCTTAATGATATTGATATGCCCAATGTTGAGATACAAAACAGGTATGAGTTACCGCCTAGAAACACAAGGGGAATACCACCGAAGAGATATGACCCGGAATTTGAGGCACAAAGATCGAGATATCCAGTGAGTAGAGAAAGTAATGAAATTCTTTTTCATATAGCTATGGCCTTTAATACTTCTCTTTACTCTAACATTTTGCCTAAGAATGTTGAAGAGACTCTCAGGAATCTGAAGTGAAAAAGGCAATGCAGGAAGAAATATCAGCTCTTAAGAAAAATGAGACGCAAGAAAAGTGTTAGCTACCTAAAGGAAAGAAACTAGTAGGGTGCAAATGGGTGTTCTCGATCAAGTATCATGCAGATGGAACCATTGAACGTAACAAGGCTCGGCTAGTAGCTAAAGGATACACTCAGACACATGGAGTAGATTATTTTGAAACTTTTTCTCCAGTGGCTAAGATCGATACAATTCGGGTTCTGTTCTCAATAGCAGCAAATAAAGTTTGGCCGCTCTACCAATTCGATGTGAAAAATGCCTTCTTGCATGGTGAACTCGAAGAGGAGGTTTATATGAAAGCTCCCCCAGGATTCTCAGAAGACTACACTCCAAAAGAAGGATGCAAACTCAGAAAGGCTTGTATGGTCTAAAACAGTCTCCACGAGCATGGTTTGGAAGGTTCACTTCTGCTATGAAGAAATTCGTGTATAAACAGAGTAACTCTGATCACACTATGTTCCTCAGGAAGGAAAGCGACCGGATCATTTGTTTGATTATTTATGTAGATGATATGGTTATTACTGGTTATGATGTAAAGGAGATTTGAGTTTTGAAGAGAAAATTATCATGTGAGTTTGAGATGAAAGATTTGGAAAATCTAAAGTACTTTCTTGGCATTGAAGTTCTACGATTACATAAGGGGATCTTCATTAGTTAACGAAAGTACATCCTAGATCTCCTGGCAGAGACCGCCATGCTTGATTGTAAGCCAGCAGAGACATCTATCATAGAGAATCATGGACTCCAGATAATTCAGGGGGAAAAATTGGCAGATAAAGATCGCTATAGGAGGATGGTAGGGAAACTTATTTACCTCTCACACACAAGACCTGATATTGCCTATGTAGTTGGTGTGGTAAGCAGATTTATGCACATGCCCCATATACAACACATGACGACTGTAATGCGGATTCCAAGGTATCTTAAGGGTACCAGCGGTAGAGGACTTCTCTTTGGGAAAAATGAAAATCTCGACCTCCTAGCCTATACAAATGCAGATTGGGCAGATGATAGAGATGACAGAAAATCGACTTCAAGATATTTTACTCTAGTAGGGGGAAATCTTGTCACATAGAAAAGTAAGAAACAAAAAGTATTAGCTCTTTCAAGTGTTGAGGCTGAATTTTGGGGAATCGCTGAAGTCTTGTGGATCAGGAAACTACTAGGGGAACTAAACTTCCCACAAAAGGGGGCGTGTGAACTTTACTGTGATAACAAAGCAGCTATTAGCATCTCGGAAAATCCAGTTCAACATGATCGCACTAAACATGTGGAAATTGACGGGCACTTTATGAAGGAAAAACTCGAAAAGGGGATCATTAGTCTTCCATTTGTCTGGTCAAAAGATCAGCTATCAGATACTCTCACCAAGGCAGTAGCATCCGAAGCATTTAATGATGCTATATGCAAGTTAGGTCTCGGCGAACACTACGACCTAACTTGAGGGGGAGTGTAGGAAAGTAGAATAGATCAAATATTCTAATAACATAAGTTTGGGAATCATAATATTGATGTAATTATTCTTATTATTCTTTCCAAGTTTAGTAGCTAATCTTGTGTATAAATGTAGCTACAAGTCATATCAAATGAATATGAAAACAGATGAAAAAACCCAATTCCAGCATTTTATTTTCTTCATTGCATTATCTATTTTCTTCAGCCCGGGCCTCGTCCCTGTCCCCGTCCCCGCCCTCGGGGTTAACAATTACAACATGCTTACATACTTGTTACATTTAATTTCTTTTTACATAATTAATATATAATTCTAATCATCTATATCTTAAACTATTTATAATTAAAAATTATAAAAAATTGATATTATGAAAATATATATGTATTATCTAAACGGTATAATAAAGATTCTCTTGACTATATTTTTTTATACATTAACCCCAATATATAAAATAAACTAGAAATTGTATACTGTTAAAGCAAGTGCCAATAATCTTAGTGATGACGTTAACTTTAAACATATAGTCGAACATGCTTTGTCTTGTACTTTAGAGAGGGTCGATAAAGATGTGTCGAATATGGGTGGTTTAAGGTTTGGAACGGTTAATGAGAGTTGTTTGATCGAAGCAACAAGAAGAGGAACAGGCTGTGTGTGGCTCGACCAGCCGCTCGATCGAGTAAGGGCTCGCTCGACCGGTCGAGCGGGGGTGGCTCGGTCGAGCAACTTGTCGAGCAAGATGTGCAGATCAGGTCAGTAGCTTCTCTGGAAGCTCGCTCGACCGAGCGAGGTAGTGGCTCGGGTCGAGCGGAAGTTCAGAAGGCTACATTGGATTCTGTTTTCGTCAGAATGTGAAATGGCTATGCAATTATGTGGTGCATTACTTCTATTGTTTATTGTAATGTTTATTGTCATAGTAAATTGGATGTTAATTGTGGTTTATGGTGATTTATGAGGGAATACTAAGGGTGATGAATGCCTTGCTTATAAATAGGATTCATCACCCATAGTAACACACACCACAAACACACATATTGTTGAGAGGGCTATTGCATTGTTAGAAACTTGAGAGTGTTCTTACTTTGCTCTAGTATTTGTGATCTTGAGAGATTGTTCTCAAGATAAGGGAGTTTATTATACTTGTAATTGTTGAATTCATTATAATAAACTACATTTGAGGGGGAGGTATTCAAGATACCTCATAAACACTTGTGTTCTCATTTTGCATTATATTTTTCATTTGTTTTTCTTTGTTGAACCTCTTTGAAGCTTGCGCTTTCATATACAAATATTTTTAAAAACAAAGAAAGTACTAGTATTTTTAATTTAACATTATTATCACATTATTTTTATGCACTTGTTGTATATTATTTAGCAAAACTTGAGTTAATAAAGTTTTTTTATTCGAGGATGACAACTTGTTTCAGTAAAAGTTAAACATTGTTTTTTATATATAGATGACGTCTTGAGTTAGATTCTTATTTATCATTTTTATTTCTAGTCCAACTCGACAATTTAAAATAATAATAATAATAATAATAAGTTTTTCAAAAGATGCATTTTCTATTAAAATGGATCAAGAATTTCTCAAGTTTAATTGCATCTCATATTGAGTACTTCTAGTAGTTAATTCAATTAAGGGAAATTAAATAATGAGCCCTATTTTTTAGAAGTATTCCTAAATACAATCAAACGAATGAGATGATGTGATGAAATTAAACGATGTAATAATGATAGATATATGATGTCGTCTCAGATACCAAAAACTGCGGTGTTCAAAGAAGCGTCCACGGTATATGACAATTTTTTCGGTCCCACTTTTGAGTCCCTTTCAAATATCATTAGTCTTGTCTACTCTTACAATAATGAATCCTACTCTCTTACCTCAATAACTTCGTATATATTTGACGGCTGTGATCATGTCTTCATTAGTCTGATCCATCTATGAATGAGAAGCAGCTGATTCCTACTTTTGAGAAAATCTTAATAAATAACAGTTATTTGTAAGGTTAACAACTCATCTTTATGTAGTAAGATAGGATAAGAATTTTATTATTTTAATTTATTTTTTTTTATTTTATAATTTTATTATTATAGTAACTCATTTTCCATTCATGTTAGTATGTCACCACACTTTATTAAGATATGGATACAAATAATCTACTAGTAAATAATAAGGTACTCTTTTTGTCCCATGGATCAAAATATAAGTACTCCGTTCCTTTCTTGTATTGATTGTTTATATCTTAAATTATAAATATTAAAAAATTATAACAAATTAATATTGTAAAAATATGTAATTACACAATTTAAACAAAAAATAAAAGACTATCTTTCTTTTTACATAATATTCTTGATAAATTATCTTTACGCTTCCCAAATTTTAAAATGTAATTGTAGTAAATAAATGTTACAAAGAAATAATCAATGATTTTAACTCATTTTAAACTCCATCATCATCATCATATCCAGTATATTATGTTCATACAAAACTCATTTTAAACTCCAATGATATATATAACATAGTTTCTAAAAACTTTAGTCATAAAAACATGTTTCTTTCTTTTGATGGAAATTATATCCTATATTATATATGCATAAATAGTTAGACACTAATTAAATAAAAGGCAGAAATATGCATGCCAGGCCACATTATAAAGTCTTATCCTTTGTATATTTCTTTTGTTATATATTAATCTAACAAACTAATTCATTTTTTTACCTCCTTTCTATATTTCCATTTTATTATAAAGTAATTGAAATTTATAAGATCATAACAAAAAGAAAAGATCAAAGTAAAATGTAAAAGAAGAATACGAGAATATGTATAAAATGCCATATGTTTTGAATCCTTATCTGTGGATGAATTAATTTATCATAAAATAACAAAGTTAAAAGACATGAGATCAAAAGAAGAAAAGGAGGTTTCATGTAAAAGAAAAAGTTGAGTGAATACAGAAGCATAGCTTCTTAGTCACATTTAGGGATGGTCATGGGTCCAGCATCCTGTTGGACTCGCCCCTTTTTTAAGGATTTGGATCTTAATTTTTGAGACCCATCGGATCTGGATCCAAAAAAATCTGATGAATTCGGGTCCGAATCAAAAAAAATCTGATGGATCCGGGTCCGGGTCTTCGGGTCCTAAGGTGAAGACCCGAACCCGGACCCTAAACTTTTAAATTTTATATTTTGAATTTATGATTTCTTAATTCTAATATTATGAAAAAAATCATTCTGAAATTGATGCATAATACTTCTTGGAACAAAATATTAGTATGAATGAATAATACTTCTTCTATCACTAAAGTAAGTAAGCTTCATTGATTATTTGTTTTTTTATTTACTTGATAATTATTCTGAATACTAAGAATTTTTTTGATTGTGATATAAAAATACAAAAAGACTCGAAAAAGGTTCAATTTTGACAAATCAAAGAGGTTTTGTATAAGACCCATTAATGACCCTAAACCCGCCAGATCCGTAGATTTCGGGTCCGAGTCTGAAAATTTTGGACACTTAGGGTCTGGATCCAAAAAAATAAAAGAGTTCGGGTCCGGGTCCGGGTCTGGCCAGACCCGCTCCAGACCCGCCCCATGACCATCCCTGGTCACATTACCTCTATTAAACTTCTACTAGCTGGTTGGACTAATTTTTGGTCAACACTTTTTATTTCACTCTCTTTGTTTGCTTTCATGTTTCCATTTGTGTTTTCATATATATATATATATATATATATATATATATATATATATATATATATATATATATATATATATATATATATATATATATATATATATATATATATATATATATATATATATATATGTTTTAATCAAAATATATGTTTGAGGTTCAATATATCTAGCTATTTACATATATTATTTGTATTTGTTGAATTAATTATATTCTCATTATTTGTATTTGTTGGATTTTAGAGGGTAAAAATACTATAAATAATAATATCAATTGTAACATTTAAGATATCAATATCATATTTGTTAAATGTCATCAAAATATTTAGTAATGCTTGTAGAATGTATCATATTAAGATTTAAATATCAATATAATTTTATAAGAATGATGACATTTTGATAGTGTTCAAAATAATAATTTCTAAGAATTGAAAAAAAAAATTTCCACACAAATAATATGGGGTTTTGGTAGAATTTGAGTCTTTGACTTTAACTTTATGCAGCATTCTTTTTTGTCTTTATACACGGAGAGTGGGGCTGACAAATCTTAGCAGTGGAGGCCCACCAGTGTTTGGAGAATTGGAGTTGGAATATCTGTATAGATTTAGTTGGTGGTTTGTGCAAGTTATAACAGGTGTGAGTAGCAAGTTTCCTTATATATCTTATTATTTAATTTCTAGTAATTCGTAAATCATTTTATGTGTCAATTCAAGATTCTTTCCTTCAAGTTTAAGAAGCATTCTTATCTTATAAACAAATCACAAAACCTTTATGTATTAAATCATAATGAATATATAAATCAAGCTGATTCAAGTTTGACTTAAAGATTATAGAGGGGATGATTAGCTCTTATAAATAAATTATAATAAGGTTGCATATATATATATATATATATATATATATATATATATATATATATATATATATATATATATATATATATATATATATATATACTTTTTCCGTTTCAAAATACTAGCAATGTTATTTTTTATGCGGTCCAATACACTAATTCAATTCATAATATCTATACTTATATATAATAAAAAATTATAAAAATTTGATATTAAAAATCTTTATGTCGAGACGAATCAAACAAGATCTCACTTGACAATGTTTTAACTTATAGATTAAAAATTAATCACAAATAAAGAGATGTATGTAAATAGTGCAATTATTTCCAATATTGCAAGTAAATTGGAACGGAGGAAGTATAAAAAATGTTTTAAATAAGAAAAATGAGCATCATTATAGAAAACCAACTCTTTATCTTAACATTCATATTATACAAGCAGGAATATATATTATTGACTAATTAAGATGTGATACGTTAAATAAAAGTTGACTATATTTCGTTGGTTTCATAGAGTTTGGAACATATAAACTATGGAAACTTAATAATTTATAAATCCAAATATCTGGTGCAAAAGATGAGTTTAATTAACTACTTTTATAATTTTGTGAACAAAATCTGAGTATGAATTTTGAAATATGGATGATGAAATCCATACCACTTACGAGGCAATAATTCAAGTTTAGTGACATCTCATAATGTAGTTCATTAAGTATAGCCGAAGGCTAGCATGAAAGTTTTAAATATATGTGTTGTTCCTATGGAAAATCAACCTGAAGTACTTGAATCAATATCTTCGTTCTTGTCTAAAATTGATACAGTTTCGAGGATAACAGCAAATAAGAAAAATTAACAATACTTAAAAGAAGGAAAGAAGAACAGAAAAATATTATTCAATGTAATGATGGAAAAGATATATTAGCCTTAGGACAAGACAATGAACCTGGAACAAAACTAACTGTACAAGAAGAGACAAGTAGCACAGGTTAAGGAGGGACTAACTATAGTTGATATATACAGACAAAAGAAAAAGGATAGAACATGCTATTAACAGATGTCTTGGGCATATATCATATCCTTATCATCTCCCCTTAAGCTTGGGGTGAGTTGAGTCATACCAAGCTTGGACAACAAGTATTGCAACTGATGAGAAGGAACTATTTTTGTTAAAGCATCAGCTAGTTGCTTGTTTGTAGAAAGATATCGGAGTTCAGTGAGACCTTGAAGAACCTTTTCGCGTGTAAAATGGCAATCAATAGTTATGTGCCTTGTTCGATGATGAAGGATCGGATTCTTAGCCATTTGCAGGGCAGACTTGTTATCACATTCTAAAGTGACTGGCTTCAAATTAGTAACGCCATTTCCTCTAATAATCTGACAACCCATGTGATCTCCAAAGCTATGGTGACCATAGCGCGATACTCGACTTCAGAGGACGATTTAGAGACAGTAGATTATTTTTTACTTTTTCAGCTGATAGGGGAGTTGCCAAAAAGTATCACATAACCAGTTGTGGATCGCCTAGTGTCCTAACACGCACCCCAGTCTGAATCTGAGTAGGCTTGAAGCTTGAGAAAGTCACTGCCCTTGAAAAGGTTTCCTTGACCAGAGGTTGCAGCTACATAGTTTAAGGTGTGAGTAAGAGCCTTGAAATGGGCTTCAGTTGGGTTTTGCATAAATTAGCTTAAAGTCTAAACAGAAAAATATAGATCAGGACGGGTATTAGTGAGGAAGTTAAGTTTGCCTATAAGGGATCGGTATAAGGTTGGATTAGAAAAAGGAGGGAAATCATAAGAATAGAGCTTGAGATGTAGAGGTAATGGCGTGACCACTTTTTTGAAAGATGTGATACCCGAATCAGCTAAAAGGTCAGTGGTAAATTTTCTTTGGCTTAACATAAGGTCGGCATCAACATAAGTGACCTCAAACCCAAGGAAGTAGTTAAGTTTGCCCAGATCTTTCATCCCAAAGAGTTTGTGAAGATGAGTGTTGGTGGACTAAATTGAAGAAATACTGTCTCCAGTGATGATGATATCGTCAATTTAAATGGCCAAAATAGTAATGGAAGTAGTCATTTTCTTGGTGAACACAAAATAATCTTTCTTAGATTGTGTATACCCTTGAAGAGAAAATTCCATGGTAAGTTTGGAGAACCACTGTCTGGAAGATTGCTTAAGACCATAGAGTGATTTTTTGAGTTTGCAGACCAGGTAAGGAGGACAAGACATGCCATCCGAAACAGTCATGTTGACATCCTCGTAAAGATTTCCATGAAGGAAGGCGTTATTGACATCAATCTGATACAAGGGCCAATTGCGACTGACAGCCAAAGCAATGAGACAACGGATCGTGGTGAAGCAGACAACTGGAGAAAAGGTATCTTGAAAGTCAATCCTATGTCGTCGTTGATAACCCTTAGCAACAAGTCTGGCCTTATGTCGTTCTAAACTGCCATCTGAACGGAGTTCACTTTGTATACCCATTTTGAACCGATAGCTTTCTTGCCACTGGGTAGAGGGACTCAATCCCATGTGTTATTGGAATGTAAGGCTTGGATTTCTTTTTCGATTGCTTCTTGCCAAACTGGATCGAAAGCTGCATCTTTGTATGACTTCGGTTCATGCCACTGTGATTGCTTAGCCAAGAAAACTTGAGAAACATTAGGCAAAGTATGTGTGGTGAAGAAGTTATGTCAAGAACATTAAACGGTGTAGGAAGAGTAGTGATATGGCGTGAAGGGTCATTGTCCATAGGGGTAGTAGTAGGTGGGATATGGGATGGATTGTTTAAAGGAAAATCATAAAGAAAAGAGGAGTCAAGAGTAGTACAAGTAGGCAGATAAAAGGACGAAAAGGGAGATTTGCTTATAGTCTTTTGATGAAAGGGAAAGTGCCTTTTATGAAAAATGACATCTCTAGAAATAATAAATTTATAAGTAACTAGGTCATAGACTTTGTATGCCTTTTATGCATAGGGGTAACCTAGAAAAATATATGGATTAGCTCTAGGTGAAAATTTTGTGCAACCTTGTTTTAGTGTTGAAACAAAGCAAAGACAGTCAAAAGAACGCAAATGATTATTATTAAGTGGTTTCCCAAAAAAATTTTTGTAAGGTGATATATTATTTAAAAATTAAAGAGGTAGGTGATTTATTAAGTATGCAGCACAAAAAACACATTCACCCCAAAAGTGTGGTGGGACATGAGATTGGAAATATAAGCGCGAGCTGTTTCCAAAAGATGTTTGTGCTTACGTTCCACCATCTCGTTTTGTTGTGGGGTGTATCTACAATTGCGTTGACGTTCAATGCCAAATTATTGTAACAAAATTAGCATATTACCTTCACATAATTCCTAGGCGTTATCGGTACGGACAACTTTAAAATAAGCGCTAAGCTGAGTGTGTATAAAAGCAAACAAATGTTTAATCATATCAACACTAGTAAGTAAACCAAGTTATTCTACCGAAATCATCCACAATTGTCAAGAAAAAATTACAACCATGATGTGTTTTATGAGGATATGGTCCCCATATATCTATATGTAAAAGATCAAAAATATTACTATTCTTAATAGAACTATCATGAAAAGGAAGCCTAGGTTGTCTTGAAGCTGGGCAAATAGTACAAATCAAGGAATCTTTTATTGTCTTTGCATTAAAATCTGGAAAAATAGCTTGTAGCTTTGAGAAAGGTGCATGACCTAATCTCAAATGCCTAAGTTTGGCATGTTCTAGCATTAGCTTTGATGAGGTGAAAGCAGCACTAGGCTAACATGCGTGTTGCTTGAATGTAGACAAATTTCTTTGGACCATTGTGTAATACAAACCTTGGTGATTGTTACCAAGATGCAAAGAGGTTTTCATTAAAGGATCTTGGCGAAAACAACTTTGTTGAGAAAAAGAAATAGTAACACCCAAATCCAAGTTTATTTTATATACAGAGAGAAGATTAAAATGAAATGCAGGAACATAAAGAACATCTTTGAGTAATATACTATTAGATAGTTCAATGTTCCCCTTTTTAGTAACCTGATGTTGAGTACCATCAGGGGTAGTAATCTTGTGGTTATCACCAGAAATATTTGTCATATTAGTGAATAACGATAAGTCATTGCAAATATGATCAGTGGAGCCAATATCTATAATCCATTTAGTAGTGGTTAGATGAGAGATTAGAGAAAGAAGACCTACAAGATTAGCAGAACCGGCTGCTGGGGAAGGATTATGAGCAACATTGTCATTTCTGTCAAGAAGAGATAACAAATTAGTATACTGGTCATTCGTTAATCCTAAGGGATTACCATTAGGAGTATGTTCTGCATGATCTTCATGATGTATAACAGCTGCATATTTCTTGTTTGTAGTATTCTTGTTTCGACTTGGATACCCATGTATCTTGAAACATCTATTGATGTTGTGGCCTGCTACCTTGCAATGTTCACAAAAATAGGTTGGTTTCTTGCCATTGGTAATAGTTTTATTGTTGTGCGAGGAATTCCATTTATCTGTGGCAAATTGCCATTGGTTCAACAACAGTGAGGGGTTTACTAAGATCTTTATGGCTTTCTTCTTGTAGTAACATGTGATAGAACTCAGCAACTTCGGAAAGATCTTTATGCAATTTCATCAAGAACATCATCACTCGTTGATCTTGTTGAAGCCTTAGAAAATTTTTGTTCAAATTACAAGTACAAACTGGTAAGGGGCGAAGATCATCAATTTCTCCCACAAGGATTTTACTCTAGTAACATATTCTGCAATGCTCATGTTGGGTTATTGAAAAACATTAATAAGCCTTTCTTATAATCTATAAATTTGAGATGATGAAGGATTTCCAAATCTTGCCTCAAGATCATTCCAAATGGCAGTGGCTGTTTTAAAATACATGATGCCCTTGGCCACATGTCTCTTTAGGGAAGCAGTTATCCATCCCTTGACCATATTGCTGCATCTGTTCCAAGCTCTCTCATCTGAGGATCCTTCAGCAGGTTTGGGTAAACTACCATCTACAAAGGAGATTTTATTTTTTGCATCAAGACTTATAATCATCGATCTCTTCCAATCACTAAAACTTGTTCATCAAAGACTATAGACACCAATTTAGAACTTGCTGAATCTAAAGGATGTAAATGTAAGAAAGTTAACATATTTAGGATACTTAGAAATATTCTTTAACATATTTAGGATATTCAGTAATATTCTTATTCTGTATTTATTTTCTTACCTTTCTTAGTTTCATAGCTGTGTATATATTTTGACATTGGCCATTGATCAAATTCAATACAAGAAGTATTCAAACCCTAATTCCTGTTTTACTACCTTGTTTCATGGTATCAGAGCCGAAAGGTGTTCCAGGGCTGTCGAACATTTTTTGGCCTCATCATTTACTTTTATTATTCTAAACCTTACCTTACCTATGGCTGATTCCGAAATTACAGAAAACCAAACTTTAACCATGGCACAGATGGAGCATGTGCTTCGTCTGTTTCAACAGATAAACAAAACCAACAAACTTGAACCAGAACCAGAACCAGAACACTCAATACCAGATCTAAAAATATCCGAAAAATTAACCTACCACAACTATACAAAATGGTGCAAACTAATGCACATAGCCTTAGACAGCAGAGGACGGCTCAAACACATCATTGCCGCCCCCCCACACCTGCAGATCCAAGTTACAGACAATGGAGACAAAGAGATCCGATAGTTCTTTCATAAATTATCACAAATATTGACTCTGATCTAGTTAATCAATTTTTAGATTACAATACAGCATGGGATTTATGGAAGGGTATTGAAACTCTTCTTGGCAGTGGAAGAGACGAGCTCCAAATTTTTGATCTCAGTACAAAGGCAAGTACAATAAAACAGAATAATGATACTATTGAGGTTTACTTTAGTAAACTAAATACCATTTGGAAAGAAATAGATCGGAGACAACCGAATCCTATGAAAAGTGATGAGGACATTACCATTTTCAATAAATTTATTCAAACTTAGATATTGTACCAGTTTTTGGCCGGTCTAGATGAAACTCTTGATAAGGAGAGACGAGATTTGATAAATCAAGTGTCTCTCCCAACTTTAGATATGGCTTATGCGGCGGTTCGAAGGGAGATTTCAAGGCGTGGAATTATGGTCCACACATCATCATTGGGGCATCATGTAATACCCCAAGATTTAGCTTGAAAAAAAAGGATTGATAGACTACTCATATAAACAAGGTGCATCTTCTTTTCTAGAGATTCCATTTGCTAAAAACTCCACAGTTAAGCGTGCTTGGTGGGGAGCAATCTTAGGATGGGTGACCTCCTGGGAAGTTTTCCCGGGTGCGCACGAGTGAGGCCAAAGTGCGCTGGAAAGACTTGTGTTGATTTGTGGGGCTAGTTTACAGTCTCCAAGAGTAGTCACCAGCGGTCCGAGGGGCCGGGGTGTTACAAATGGTATCAGAGCAACTCTGCGACCGTGGCTGATAGTGTTCAGTGCACCTAGCGAGGGGAAAGATCCTGAAGTTATGGTCCAACGAGGACGTTGTATTCTTAAGTGGGGGTGAGTGTAATACCCCAAGATTTAGCTTGAAAAAAAAGGATTGATAGACTACTCATATAAACAAGGTGCATCTTCTTTTCTAGAGAGCCCATTTGCTAAGAACTCCACAGTTAAGCGTGCTTGGTGGGGAGCAATCTTAGGATGGGTGACCTCCTGGGAAGTTTTCCCAGGTGCGCACGAGTGAGGCCAAAGTGCGCTGGAGAGACTTGTGTTGATTTGTGGGGCTAGTTTACAGTCTCCAAGAGTAGTCACCAGCGGTCCGAAGGGCCGGGGTGTTACACATCACCCCTCAGAAATTGGTTGTGGCTTCATCGCACATCACCGATCGGAAAAAACGTCACTCCGGCGAGAGGATAGAACAAACCTGAAGTGTACTTACTGTGGTGGTTCGAGACACACCAAGGACACTTGTTTCAAGCTCGTAGGCTATCCGGATTGGTGGGAAGATCTACAGAAGAAGAAGGTTGCCACCAAGGCACCGGTACACCGGGCCGGCGGCAAAGCCCTCCTCAGTACAGCCGAGGTTACCGGCGAAGAGGATCCCAACCATGGAGGTTTGTATAAGGAAGAAATAATGGAGGATGCTCATGAAAAAGGAACCAGAAATGAGGAAGGAGAGACTGACGCATGGTTTAGAGAGAGAAAGGAAAAACCGGCCACAAGTGAAGGAGGGAGTGAAAATGAAAACTTGCCTTTTTTGGCTTTTTATAGCAGCACCAACACAAACCCTAAGCATCCCACAAACCCACGGCCCATTTATAAAAAAAATCAAAATAATTCCTTTTCCCCTTTAAACCATAAAAACCGGCCCACTTATACCCCACAAACCCAAATACATAGCTCCATAATTAATAATTCACCTTGGATTTTTGATTGTGGAGCCACCGACACCATGACCTTCGACCCACAAGATTTGACCCATCATAAACCCATCCATCGATCTCATATTAAAACTGCTAATGGAGAGTGTGTCAAAGTTCAAAGTGCCGGTTCTATTCATGTGTCTCCCTCTATGCATTTAAAAAATTGTTTATTGGTTCCGATTTTATCACATAAGTTACTTTCTGTTAGTCAGCTTACTCGAGAACTTGATTGTACTATTCTTATGACTTCCACTGGTTGTGTTGTGCAGGATGCTCAGACCGGGACCGTCATTGGACATGGTACTGAACGAGGAGGATTATACTATGTTGATGAGACGACTCAAAAAGGTCAAGCTTTGCTTGCTCGTGGTTCATCTGATCAATTGTTCTGGTTATGGCATCGACGTCTTGGTCATCCTTCCCTAGCTTATTTAAATTTTTTGTTCCCTTCAGTTAAGAATAAAATGTTGACTCTTGATTGTGAAACTTGTGTTTTGGCTAAGAGCCATAGACATTCTTACTTATCAAGTGTTTCTCGTACTAGTACACCTTTTTCTTTGATACATTCGGATGTTTGGGGACCAGCCCCTGTTTTTGCTACTAGTACTTATTCTTATTATGTTCTGTTTGTTGATGATTGCACTCGTATGAGCTGGGTTTATTTTCTTAAACACAAATCTGAAGTTTTTTCTGTGTTTGTTACTTTTTATAATATGCTTCATACCCAATTTCAAGCCACCCCGAAAATTATCCGTTCTGATAATGGAGGAGAATTTGTTAACTCTTCTATGAAACGTTTTTTTTCTGATCATGGCATGATACATCAAACCTCTTGCCCATATACTCCTCAACAAAATGGAGTGGCCGAGCGAAAAAATCGTACTCTTCTCGATATTACTCGGGCTATACTCCTTGAGTCTAATACACCTGGCTCTTTCTGGCCTGAAGCCGTTGCCACTGCCACCTATTTTCCTAACCGTCTACCCTCCAAACCTCTCCACTAAAAAACCTCCCTTGCAACCCTAGCCTCTTTTGTTTCTATACCTCCCTCCCATTCTCTTCAACCTCGTGTCTTTAGATGTGTGGTTTATGTACATCTTCCTCCACACACCCAAACCAAACTTGAACCCCGGGCTCTTAAGTGTGTATTTGTGGGATATGGGATACATCAGAAGGGATACAGGTGTTATGATCTAGTACATAATCGGATGTATACTACCATGGACTGTGATTTCTTTGAACAGTCTTATTATTATACCCAGCCTCGTCCTCAGGGGGAGAATACTAGTGATGACTTGAGCTGGTTATTATATCCAGTTACTATTGATCAGGAACCAAAAGAACAAGTGGGTGAAACCACTGATGTTGTCACTAAAAACATAGTATCTCCTCTTCAGATTGATCTTCAGATTGATTCTGCTGTCCAACCCACTGAGCATCCGGAGGAGTTACAGGAGGTAAATTCTAATGTTCCTGAAATTGTTGAAAGCATTTCTGATAACAATATTGCAGATGTGGAGTTGCCACACAGGTATGAGTTGCTACCTAGGAGTACGAGAGGTATACCTCCTAAGAGATATGATCCAGAGTTCGAAGCACAAAGATCGAGATATCCTCTTAAAGAAAATAATGACAATCTCTCTCTCTCAGCTGTTGCCTTTAATGCTGCTCTCTACTCCAATAACATACCTAGAAATATTGAAGAAGCCCTACAGAATCCTAGATGGAAGGAAGCAATGGAAGAAGAAATTTCTGCCCTAAACAAGAATGAAACTTGGGAAAAATGTAAACTACCAGAAGGAAAGAGAACGGTAGGTTGCAAATGGGTGTACACTATAAAATATCAAGCAGATGGTACGATTGAAAGGTTTAAAGCCAGACTTGTAGCTCAGGGGTACACACAAACTTATGGAGTTGATTACTCAGAAACCTTCTCTCCGGTTGCAAAACTTAATACTATTCGTGTCCTGTTTTCTGTTGCTGCAAATAAAGACTGGCCCTTGCATCAATTCGATGTGAAGAATGCATTTCTCCATGGGAAAATAGAGGAAGAAGTATACATGAAAGCTCCTCCAGGGTTCTCAAGTGACTATAAGCCAGGAGAAGGATGTAAGCTAAAAAGGGCTCACTATGGGTTGAAGCAGTCTCCTAGGGCGTGGTTTGGAAGGTTCACAGCAGCTATGAGGAAGTTTGGGTATAAACAAAGTAACTCAGATCACACTTTGTTCCTCAAACGGCGACAAGGAAAGATCACATGTCTAATCATTTATGTAGATGATATGATTATTACTGGAAATGACAAACATGAGATTGATACTTTGAAGAAGCAACTCTTCAGAGAATTCGAAATGAAAGATTTGGGGCAGCTAAAATATTTCCTTGGCATTGAGGTTCTGAGGTCAAAAAGGGGTATCTTTATAAGCCAACGGAAATATATTTTGGATTTACTTACAGAGACTGGTATGATTGATTGTAAACCAGCAGAGACTCCTATTGTGACTCATCACGGGTTACAGATGATTGAAGGGGAGAAACTTGCAGATAGGGGACAATACCAGAGGTTGGTCGGGAAACTTATTTATCTTGCTCACACGAGACCAGATATTGCATATGTAGTTAGTGTTGTAAGCAGATTTATGCACCTACCCCAAACTCACCATATGGCAGCTGTTATGAGGATTCTAAGGTATCTTAAAGGTACCAGTGGCAGAGGGATATTTTATAAGAAGAATGGACACTTAGATCTTATTGCCTACACAGATGCTGATTGGGCAGGAGACAGAGATGATAGGAGGTCTACATCTGGATACTTTACTCTTATTGGAGGCAATCTAGTTATATGGAAGAGTAAGAAACAGAAAGTAGTTGCTCTTTCAAGTGCAGAAGCAGAATTCCGGGGCATTGCAAAGGGAATAGCTGAAGTTATGTGGTTAAAGAAGCTCCTAAGTGAATTAGACTTTCCGAGAAGACGAACTTGCAGACTTTTTTGTGATAACAAAGCTGCTATTAGCATCTCCGAGAATCCAGTTCAGCATGATAGAACCAAACATGTGGAGATTGACAGACATTTTATTAAGGAGAAATTGGAAAATAATATTATCAGCCTTCCTTTTGTCAGATCAAAGGACTAGCTTGCTGATATCCTTACAAAGGCTGTTAGTTCTGAGGTGTTCAAACAGACACTATGCAAGTTAGGTATCGGTGACCCGAAGACCTAACTTGAGGGGGAGTGTAGGAAAGTTAACATATTTAGGATACTTAGAAATATTCTTTAACATATTTAGGATATTCAGTAATATTCTTATTCTGTATTTATTTTCTTACCTTTCTTAGTTTCATAGCTGTGTATATATTTTGACATTGGCCATTGATCAAATTCAATACAAGAAGTATTCAAACCCTAATTCCTTTTTTACTACCTTGTTTCAGTAAATAGTACACACTACTTGAATTTTGTGTTGGGTCAGTTGCTGTATTGTTTGGTGCTGTAACAATTTGTTGTTCCATGTTATTTGATAGAAAGAACACAGGATGTGAGAATAAAAAATAGTTGAAAAGAAAAAGCAAGAAACGGATTCTTAATGAAGATTAATGGCAGAAAAAGAAAAGAAAAAAAAACATCAAGCACCTATGGTTGCTGGATACCATGATATTGTTTTGAGAATAACAGCAAATAAGAAAAATTAACAATACTTGAGAGAAGGAAAGAAGAACAGAAAAATATTATTTAATGTAATGATGGAAAAGAACAGTAGGTGGCTTTATATATTAGCTTTAGGAAAAGACAATGAAATTGGAAGAAAACTAACTGTACAAGAAGAGACAAGTAATATAGGTTAAGGAGGGACTAACTATAATTGATATATACAGACAAAAGAATAAGGATAGAACATGTAACATATGTCTTGGGCATATATCATATCCTTATCAAAAATTGACCCAATGTATCTGAAACATTAGTGCCTCCTCATGTTTCCTACCCGATTAATGATCTTTTAACTTTCTTTTCTGTTGTCATTTCGGGACATCTGTTATGATTTGACGCTCTTAAGTCGATTTTGGATTGTCGGGTAAGCCGAACGAAAAGAATGACTTTGTGAAAAATGATTCTCGGGGTTCTTAAGTCTTAAGTCGTGGTGAGTTGAGGCCAAAGATTCCAATTGCAAGATGTTGGGCTACTTCAAAGATTAGCCCAAATACTCAAAACAATCCTCTCATTTGGTGTGTGGGCCAAGTCAACGAAAGAAACTAACATAAGTATTTGGCCCTTTACCAACAATATCCGCTATGTCTTGTGATTTTTTCTGGCCTCCTTGGTCTTCACCCACACACAAAAACATTGCGGGCTCAGCTAGCATTTCGAGACTAGTTTATAACATCAGAAATTCACATAAAAAATACGGCTAATTGATAAGGAACCATTTTAACAAAAAATGTAAGTGGATATAATAATTAAAGCCCCATAGCCCTCTATAATCCGTATACATGCATGAATGGTACTAAATATTCCACTTAA
This sequence comes from Amaranthus tricolor, assembly GCF_026212465.1. NCBI lineage: Eukaryota > Viridiplantae > Streptophyta > Magnoliopsida > Caryophyllales > Amaranthaceae > Amaranthus > Amaranthus tricolor. The sequence goes on along the minus strand of NC_080060.1, from coordinate 217,676 downwards.
AATAAAAGTTAGATGAGATGCGAACCCATAATATATCATTATATCACGTTGGCTTTGATATGTCAAAGAACAATTCAACCAAAAACTTAACCTGATAACCGAACCCAATGATATGTCATAAGCTACTATATGCTAAATAATTTGTATCTCGTGAATTATTCAACACATATATTGAACATCTGTTACTATAACACTATGTCATTTAAGAATTTGCATACAAGAATTTGGTATAACTGATAAGTTGGAATGTGCGTGGAAGATAACGATGTTTAGAAAATGTAGATTAATTATGAATTTTGTGCTCCATTAATTGTCTACAATCTCACAAGTGATGTTCCCTCAATGGCTTTTGGGCGCCTCTATTTAACGTGCAACCACTTTTCACCCTGATCTTGTTGAATATACTTCATATGTGAGATCTATATGGTAGATCTCGCAACGTTAAAATATTAGATTGTAGACTTGCACATAATACTTGATGAATAACTCATTTAATACCATATGATTTTGAAAAATAGTGAAACTTATCAAGTATTATATGCAAGTCAACGCTCGTTACTCGTGGGTTTATGGGCTCAAGCCCACGGGTGCGATGCAGGTCAAATAAGTCAACTTTTAGTTGTTGCTCCCTTATTCACTTAGATCTACCCCGACTTCTCTTACCCTCTACTATTATAAGGCTTTCTACCATGCATTTTCACTCTTTTGCTTCACATATCCAAACCACCTCAACATGTTTTCATGCAACTTTGCCCATAATAGGGCAACCCCTAACCTATAAAGTAGTTCATGATTTTGTCATTGATTAAAAATTTTAATGAACGGTGAATAAAACACCATACATATAGGTACACAAAGTTTAATTTATAAAAAAAGTGGATGAATGTTCCTTCAGAAAAAGTAAGATTCTAAGATGGTTGGAGCTGCTGCATTGTTGGAGAATTTGATACTTCAATAATTAAGATCAGCATGAATGTATGATATATATATATATATATATATATATATATATATATATATATATATATATATATATATATATATATATATATATATATATATATATATATATATATATATATATATATATATATATATATATATATATATATATATATATATATATATATATATATATATATATATATATAATTGGTAAAAGTAAATAAAAAGGCAAAACTTAGAATATTTTTGTGGGTGAAGCTGAATGCATGGAAGAAGGAAACACCTTAATGCTGAAGTATCCAACTCAGAATAATAACTTATAAGTAGTAGTTGCATTGATACTGTTTTGGTCACCAATAGGCTTCAAAGCTTTTATTGAAAAGAAATTAAATACTTTTACAACTATAGTTGCATTATTATTATTATTATATATAAAGAAAACACCAAAAAAAAAAAAAGAAAAAGGAACCAACAAGCTAAGCTAATTAAGATTTGATTTAGTTTTTTATTCCATTCTGCTACATTTGGCTTTTCATAAAGGTTGTTTTTGGAACCCTTAATTCCTACTCTAACAATTCAGAATCCAAGTATGAGGGCATTTGCCCGCATATTATTATTTATTTAATTGAAGCTTTAATATTGTACAATTTTACTTTACTATTATATTTCTTAGAGAATTTATTTCCATATATTCATTAATTTAGCAACAATCAAACTCGTATTTATTCCCCTCCTTACTCCTTAGCCTACCTGTACTTCAAAAGAATAGCTTTTTTTAGTGTCTTGGTTAGTGGGTTAAGAAAATAATGTAGATAGAGTATCAACCAATCCACAACAAAGAAATGAACAAAAATTAGGATATACTCCCTCTGTTCCATATTAGTTACAATATTAGAATATATGATATTATTTATTCATCACTTTTAATTTGTGATTAATTTTTAATTTATAAGTTAAAATATGGTCAAGTGAGATCTTGTTTGATTCGTTTTATTACAAAGTTTTTTATATCAAATTCTTATAATCTTTTATTATACGTAATTAGAAATATTTAGAATTGAATTAGTATATTAAACTGCATGATAAAGCAAATATTATAAGTATTTTAAAAGGCACAAAGTATATAAGAACTTTAAATTCCACTCACCAACTATTTGATCTATAGTAAATAGTGATAATGCAAGTGTATACTTCATATCATCTCATCTAAAAGCGGAAAAAAAGGTATTTATGATTGTCTTTAATTTGGGCTTTTGACTCCACCAACAATTTCTTGGCCCATAATACCATCCAGAGGGGGATCAATGAGTTACAACTAACTAACTATACATACCCGATTCTAAACTATATACAAAATAACTCTACATAATATAGTTTATTTTTTTGATATACTCCTATGTATTATAAAATCATATAAATATATAGTTTTCTTTTGAGTGGGAAATTGTCCTGAAATTATTTTTATAAATCTCTAATGCTTTCTTAGGGCACCCATAGTAACAACTTTTTTTGTTACAAAAAGATATGTGTCTTGTCTTTTTCTCTTACAATGGTGACTGTATGTCAATGCTAAATTTAGCGCATGTTTGAACATCCAATGCGATGTTGGCACGTGTCTGAAAGAGTGTTACACACAAGAGTGACAATTTATTATGACTTGCTAACAAGTAATAAGTAATAACAGTAAAATCTTCTACTAACTTCAAAAACAATCCATCAATACCACCGATATAGCAATAATAGTGTAATAATTTTAGTGAGATGCATCAACCATAATTACATATTCGATTTAATTATTTTAATATAATAATATTTCTCATTGACTGTTGTTCATATAGAAGTATTTATATTGAGCCAATAAATAATTTTGGTCTAGTCACTAGTGGTATTGTGCTTCTTCCTCTATGTGCTCAAAGAGGATTGAAATATTGATGATGTAGCAACTTCTCTTGCTCTTCATCACTTTGATGCAATTGTGTACTTGACTCAGGATGGCCATCTATTTGGATCCTCCCCACTACCAAATATCAATAATTACTGTTAAAATAAAATACTCCACATAAATGGAGTAATTTTTATATGATGATCAACTTAATATTGTATTAAGTTAATGAATACTATTTAAAAGACCAAATAGCCAGGAAACTTAGCACTAAATATAAACGGCTTAACGTCAATATATTTTAATTTGTCGCTATCGAATTTCACTTCATCCATCACATACAGTTTGCAATATTTATAAAGTGCTTCTTTCGCCGCTGTCAAATTTTCATTGGCGAAAAGATTTTATTTTAACGATAGATTTGGTGGTAATAAAGGGTTTTGTCACCAAAATTGTCACTAAAAGCTATTCGCGACAAATTTTGTAACAAAACTCCATTGTAGCCATATGCTTTCAGTTTTGTGTGGATTTGTTGCAAATCCAATGAAACTAAGGGAGGATTAATCATATAGCTTGCCCCTATCTTCTTAAAAATAATATACTTAATTTATTATTCTATCAATTTGAATTAGCTATAGAATATTTTAAAATGGTTAATTATGAGGTAAAATTAAGAAAACAGAAATATAAAAATAAAATCAAACCCACATATACTCCAAGTTGTGGGTTTTGGCAGTAAGCTACATCAAGATCAAGTCAAGACAGTTGATAGGAGTAAAGCTGGCAAAACGGTCGATCGGACGGGTTATGTATCAGATTAATTTTGATCGGGTTATTTTTGGCTCGGATCACTTCCGGTTTCGGGTCAGTCGATCTGGCCCAACGGGTTATGACTTATAAAATTTAAATATTGATTTTTTCATTTTTTATTATTTATGAAACTTTTTTTAATAAAAAAAAACTATTTCTCATCCCTTTGATATTAATCCACATATCAATTGACACAATATTAAAGCCTTATACAATTGAATTCAAGTTATAAGAAACCAAAAATTGCGACCCTCGTGTTCCAAACTTTAAATTTCTATGTATAGTTGGATTTGTGAGATACGTGTCACATTTGAGAAATCAGATGTAAGATTTTCAAAAAATAGTTCATATGTCGGGTTCATTTAAGTGTAAGGAAAATAGGGGAATTAGTACTTATTTTGAAAGACTTGTAAAATACGCGTTTCATAAAGTTATTGTGTTTATTAAAGTTGTAACATTAGATAAAAATAACGTTAAAAATCTTCTCATCTCCTCACAAAAAATATCTTCACAATTTTAATGCTGGAAAGGTATACAAATAACTAAGTACTTATTTCGACTTATGAGATACGCGTTTTTTAATTTAAGGTAGCGACATTCATTTTCAAAAAAACTCATTCAAATGTGCAAAACGTTCTTATAAATTATATCGATTTGCGTACTGAAATGTAGATTAATTAAATAATCATTTGATTGATTTAACAAGATATATATATATATATATATATATATATATATATATATATATATATATATATATATATATATATATATATATATATATATATATATATATATATATATATTATCAATTAAAATAACTATAACATCCTTTTTTTTAAAGAAAAATAATTATGATGGATAAAAGGACTCTAAAAATTGATATTGGACCTGTCAAAACGGGTCGGTCGGGTCCGTTGCCCGTCGGGTCATTTTCGATCGGATAATTATAATACCCGAGACCAAAATCGTGAAGGATGGGAAGAAATTCAGGTGTTACAGTAATAATCCAGTCGGTCATGTTTCGGGTTAAGTCGCTTTCAGGTCAATCGAGTTTGGGTTTTGTCAAGTCGGGTCTTAGGTTCATTTTCGGGTCGGATCAAATTATCCCAAGATAGGAGTTATTTTATAAAAAAATAGTAATAGGATTACATCATATTATATAAAAGTTGCAACATAGGAGCTTGTTTTGGTTGTCATACCACAAAAACAGCTACTTATACTTGCATCCAGATGGAAGTAATATTAGACTTCTACTAATTCTTATCAACAAACAATGTCTATTACTCTATTCGGTTGGAGTATTTTTCTTCCAAAAACAAAGTCAACACATCATTGATATACTCATCACCTCTCCTAATTAGTCTTTTAATCCAGGACTCACTTATTTTTTTATGTCCGATCACTTAATTTCTCTTTTTTAATATTTACTATACTTTTATTTTTCACGCTATTCAATGCACGATTTTAATATATTATATTTTTAATTTTATATGATAACAAATTTTAAAAAGTTAATATTATAAAAAATACGCATTAAGACGAATTAAACAATATCTCACTTAACTATGTTTTATATTATATATGAAAAAATATATACCAAATAAGATTAGTTGATGAACAGTAGTTACTATAGAAACTGTACTAATTAATAAAATGTGAAGGAAATATTTAATGCAAATCATTTAATTTATATGTGAAAATTTTCCTTCCTACCGAGAATCTAATAATATTTGCAACTAAAAAGTCTTATTTATTTGTCCGATTACCCAATTAAATCAACCAATTGTACTCAAAATATATAATAAAATTCAATTCCACTAATAAGCTATAATCTCAGTTGAAGCTAAGTGTAGATATATACCTAATTTAACCATAATTCAGTACTTTTCCTTTCATTCCTTAATTTAATAATTAATGGAATATTTAGTTAAATACTTAAAATTTAAAATTCACCCCAAATGAGGTTTTTAGGCTAAAAGCTTGACATGCCTCAATTTAATTTATTTGATTGGACCCTATTAGACTTATACTTCAATTGAACCTAAATCCAGCAACACGTACAAGTACTCTAGTGTTATCTAGTGTTATCTTTTTTAACGAAAAATAAAATAGAGTATTTTATTAAAACCTTTATTTTCAAAGTGTACCACCAAATCCTAAAATAACATAAAAATAAAATATTTTCTAATTCACTTATCAAATCATATTATGTTTCAAAATCAACATCATTAAGTATTGATGCTAATTAATGATATCCTTTTACCGAGTATAAACTACTCCTAATTATGTACTCTTACTTAAGGAAAATGTCCAATTTTCTAAGAAAACGTACAATTCCTAAATTAGTTTCCCATGCTTCTAGTTCTAGCCTACACTTACAAAATAGAATTACTTACAAAATCGATAATGAGGTATAACGGAACATGATGACATAAATAAATTGTTAGATGGTGAATATTTGGTGAACTTTTGACCAAATAACTTTACTTCTTGTTCTAAACAACTATTTTGAAAGAAAGTGTTTATAGTAAATTTAAAAATTAGCCGATCAAATCAATTAATTTTATTAACTAACAATATTTGTCAAATATTGAAAGTAAAACCCACCAAATTCAATAATTAACACAAATTTTTATTTAAGACCATCTTTATAAGAGATACTTCTCAAATAGATCGGCCTATTATTACTTAGAAAAACAACTACCAGAAAAACGCGCGCCGTGTAATCCTATTTGGAGTTGGTGTTATAACCTATTAAAATTGGTATTATAACTTGTTAGAGTTTGGTATTATAACCTATTAAAGTTGGTATCTCTAAATAGGTTATAATACCAACTTTAATAGGTTATAACACCAACTTCAAATACTAACTTTAATAGGTTATAACACCAACTCCAAATAGGGTCAAACGTGCGCGTCAATTTTTAGGTTTTTTCTTTTTTTTTTTAAATATTAAACCTGAGCCTGAAGAGCCGTATCTTATAAAGACGATGTCTCAACAGAGGCCTTGGGCAAATATGTTAAATTTCCCAAAATAGACATTTAATTAAACGCTCATCTTTCTCACACCTTTAGCCCACGTTTCGTACGTAGCAAAAAGGCTACAATTATCCGCTATAGTGTTCTATCAATTTACTTCTCATGCAAGTCAATTCATCCAACCCAAAACACCACAAATTTTGCCTAATCACAAAAGGATAATAACGTAATTACAAAAGTAGGTCCCACTCGAGTTTTTAAAATTTATTTTGATAACCAATAACCCAAGTTTCAAAGTCCATAATATATTCTTCCTACCTTTTTTAGTAAACCGACGGCATTAAGATTTTTTTAGAAAAACTGTTTGCGTTATGAACCGCCAACTTTAAATGTATTCTTAAATATATGTTTTCTATTAAATCAGAAACCGGATTTAAAGTCGGTTAGACTTGCCCATTCTGTTACGTATTTTTTCTATCTACAACCTTTATATATAAATCTAAACTTATCGATCTTTTACAATCCAATTTAAATGAAAGTTTTGAAAAATACCCGTTAATTCTTCCTTTATCATAAAGAAAACCCATATTCAGATATTCTGAAATGAACTCTTTTTGATTTGTTTTCTTCTTCACCAAGATAAATTTCCCCAATTTCGCCCTTTTTTCTTCCTGATCTTCATCCATGGAAACAATTCAGTTCTTTACCGGAGATTCCTTTTCCCCAGCTAAATACGATGAATCTTACGCTTCAGATTGCGAAAGCAGCGTTACAGGATCAACACCTTCTTCTACATCTCCCTACAGAAGGCGGCGTGGAATGTTGGATGAATCTATTGCTGTTGAATTAAGTAATGAGGACAGAGGATATGAGATTATTCATCAAAGATTCAGTTCTGCAATGGGAAATAATACGAAAGTTGTTTCGATTCATAAGAGAAATTGGTCGTCAGATTTTGTAGCTCAAGCTAGAGCTCATTCGTTTCAACTTCATGCTAAAGCATTAAGTTCTAAGAATCATAACAATGGCGGTAATTCTAATTTTAAGTATGCTTGGTATGGTAGTTCATTTGAGAGAATACAACAGATTTTATCTCGTGGTTTTAGTTTTCATGATCTTCAAGATAATCCTAATAGTGCCGCCATTTGTCTGTCCCCCGATCATTTCCCTGCTTTAAGGTATCTATTTGAATTGCAAATTTTATCCTCAAATTTTAACGATACTTGCGAATTGGCGACGTTAATTTAATCATTACAATGCTGATTTCTTATTTTTCTATTTTAGTTTGGAGAAATGTATTCCAGATGAAGATGGAGTAAAACATTTGTTGCTATGCCGAGTTTTACTAGGAAAGTCAGAGTTGATTCATCCTGACTCGACTCAAAATGAACCGAGTTGTGACGAGTTTGATTCAGGGGTGGATGATTTCCAAAATCCAAAGAAATATATATTCTGGAGTCACAATATGAATTCTCTCATTCTCCCAGAATATGTTCTTAGCTTCACTACTCTGCCTCCTAGTCCTCATCCAATTGAAGGTAAATTCTTAAGTATTAATTAGTAATATATTATTATGCATATACTTCTATTAGTTGGAATTAATTAAAATGATTTTTTGATTATCTTAATTAGGATTTTCAAAGATGAATGGGATGAAAATGCCAGCTTCTCCATGGATTTCATTTCCTGCACTGATTTCAGTTTTGGGAAGATTCTTGCCATCTGATGCAATTACTTTGATCAGCAAGTATCATCAAGAATATAAAGTAAGTTTTTATTCTTTAAATTTATATTATATTATATTAATAATTATAATTAAGGTTAATTTGATTATTTGATAAGAATTATTAACTTAATTAATTGTTAATATTGACAGGAAAGGAAAATATCAAGAGCAGAGCTAATAAAAATAGTGAGACAAATAGCAGGGGATAGACTATTAGTTGCTGTTATCAAATCATGTAAAGGCGCTAAGGTGAGCTCTAATTAATTATCTAATTAATATATAATTAGGCCTTTTTTAATCTGTAATTGTTTTGGAAATGGTGAACTGTGGTTTTATAATGAAGTAAGTCATCCTGTGTTTAAGTCGGCTATAATTGTGTTCATATAGGTCGGCATATAGTACGAAATACCAATACATTGTTCATGTGGATTTAAAATGCGTAGACTTGATTTTTATAATTATTTGTGAAATTTACTGTGAATTCTAGTATATAATTAAGAAAATATGAGATTTTTTTCTTTATATGTTAAAAAGATATCATTTGAAAAATATATGGTAACACGAAGAAGGAAAATGCCTACAAAGTGTGTGCGTATTGTATTTAATTAATCCACATTGGACGACAAACAATCCAAAAAACATAAATATATAACTCGTCTTATATGAGATCGTCTCACCATGAAACGGGTTCATATAATAGTCTATTTCTTCAATTAATTACTTTAGTTATATGTAATCACTCTAAAACTATAAAAAGTAATTATATTAAAATTATAAGTGATCACTTTAATATTATAAGCGATTATTTTAAAACAATATATATATATATATATATATATATATATATATATATATATATATATATATATTGAGTTAGCCCAATAAAAATGATTTCATCGTAAGGCTGTATCATTTGAAAATTGTGTAATTATATTTAAATACACAAATGAATCATCAAATTGGAGAGATATTTAAAAAGTGACAAATCAAATATCAGATGAAGGTATAAAAATTAAATACAACAGATAAATCATTCAATTGGGGAAATATTTAACAATTTGACAAATTGTACAAATGGGGAAAAATGATGTTAGGCAAAATAGAGCATTGGTATGAGGTTGAATAATGATGGATACAACTTGATCTTGTCCATCGCGTTTTGTGGTTGCTGCTCAAACCTGCATGCCTCCCGTGTTCAATTTGTGGTTTTGTCCTTGTAGGCTTGTAGTATCTTTTGTTGAATTACTTCTCTTTTTAAATTTGACAAAATATTTGAAATGTATAATTATAATTAGGTAAACATAAGACGGAAGCAGGTCATACATGTTATTACTTTCTTTATTTTCTTTTCTTCTAATTTATTTTTTGTACATTTTTAAAGTAAATTTAAATTTTCAATATCTCTATAAAATCTCAATTAAATTTCTCTCTCCTCAAACTGAAATATTTTAAATCGGAAGAACATTAGAGAACGAAAAAAGAAGGTAGTAGAGTATTTAATTAACTTTGTTTCTTATTTATTTTGAATTAAACAATTGATTATTAATTATGAAATGATAGATATTTAATTATTTATACAAATAAATACATATACACTAAAAATGCATTGGGGGTGCACCGTGCACTCGTTTTTAATGTTTATTTAGGTCATGCATATTCATGGTGTGTTTTGTATGTTGCTCTACAAGATCGTTGGATGCTTGAAAATAGTATTAAATTTTGAGAAATTCCATATGGTAGCATATAGTTTTCAAGAGACGTCAATGGTAACTTTTTTGTAAGATTTTTTCACATAGTAGCATCCAGTTTATACACTATCTAATTGCCGTAGCATTTTCCGTTAAATTCTTGTTAATTTTTGTTTAATTCATTATTTTGTAAGATCTTTCTACATGGTAGCATTCGATTTTTGCTCTCAAATGTTTAATTCACCATTTTAACGTTTAATTTACCGATTAATTCATCAACGCCCTTAAATGTTGTAACAATTTTATTTTCATTCAAATTATTGGCATAATAAAGTTCAAAAGGTGCATTATAAACACTAATAAATAATTCAAAAGGCGCATTTTATAAGCTCAAAAGGTGCATTTCATAAGTTCAAAAGGTGTATTCCAAGCGCTAATACATATCTACTTAATCGTTACAACATTTAAGAGCGTTGATAAATTAATCGGTGAATTAAACGTTAAAATGGTAAACTGAATATTTGAAAGCAAAAACTGCATGCTACAATGTGAAAAAATCTTACAAAATGATGAATTAAACGGAAATTAACAACAATTTAACGGAAAATATTAAGGCAGTTAGATAGTGCATAAACTGGATGCTACCATGTGGAAAAACTTTATAAAAGTGCTACCAATGACATTTCATGAAAACTGAATGCTATCATGTAGAATTTCTCTTAAATAAACGACACATATAAACATAGGCTTGAAATAGCTTACTAATAAAGTAGCTAAATATTTGCACAAATAGTGATAAATACGTAAAAGCTAATTTGTGAAATGTTTAAGATGAAAATTCAAGGCTAAATTTGGTTGAGCAAATATAAAATTATCTCCGATTAGCACATTTATTTGTATCGTCTTTTTTTAGTGGAAAATAAAAGATCATCAATATATGACATTCACTAGTAGTAGTTCTTTTTCTTCTAATATTGAAATCATAACTCTTTTATTTGCCAATTAATTATACTAAATACTTTTTTATGAATATTTTTAAAATTATAATCATACTCATATTTATTCCTTATACATTTTTAATAAATATATGTTTTCCTTTTGTTTTGCAGGGATTAAAGATGCCATTTGGTATGTTAATGTTATGTAATAGGAACACCAACAAAAAGTAGGAAGAGTAGAAGTTTTCGGAGAAGTGTTTAAACATAAAGAGTGTGAAAGGTTCGTTTTCATTGGAATTTGTAAATCTGTTTTGGAAAGGGCCAAAAGGGGATAATGGTAGGACAATTAGCATTTAGGTTTTGTACTTGATCATAAAAGCTCAAAGGGCAGATTGAATGATCCATCGATTCTAATTACTTGTATCCTTCTTCAAAGATCTTACAATACATGTTTTGAAATCTTGTATTAGAATAATATATATATATATATATATATATATATATATATATATATATATATATAATCACAACGATCAACTTCTTACTTTATATTTAAATTCTTTTCGTTTTTTGTAATATTTTCATGTTTTCCTATTTTGACGTTGTTATGTTTCTGGACAATAAAATATGGTTAAATTGATCGAGTTATTTTACATTGCTCATTTTTCGATTTAATCAAAATTACTAATGTATAATTCCAATAGACTCGTGGTGAATTTTGGATGTTAATTGAGTCTAATACTCATCTTAAAATGTGTTTTGAGTTAATTTTGGATATGTCTTGTTGTCGTCCACCTCTACCGAAATTCTTATCATAGATTTTTTGAGCGAAGCACACTTAGTATGGTGACAAAGATGATAATAAATGTCCCTCCTATTCAGCCTAAATGTCCCATTTGATATTTTAAACTTGTTGAGACAACATTTTAACCCTTAATATCTTAAATTATTCTTAATTAATTAAAAATTATAATTAAAAATTATAAAAAGTTGATATTAATAATCCTTGTATTGCGACGAATCAAACAAGATCCCACATGACTATGTTTTAACTTATAGATTAAGAGTAAAATACAAATTAAGAGTGATAAGTGAATAGTGTTAAAAATCAAATGGGACATTTAGGCTGAATAGGAGGTAGTATGTTACTAGGTATATACAAGCTGGCAAGCACATGGGAAGGGAAATTTTGCAAATTGGTTTTGTCTTAGTTGTAAAGTAAGTATCACGTTTTTAAAATAACTTCCACCTTTCTCAATGTATTCGGTGAAAAATAAAGGTAAGACGCATGTAGATTCAACAACTTAAGAGGTGTTTGGCGATTGGCTGTTAGTTGTAGGCTGTTAGCTTTTTAGTTGGCTTGTTTGACCAGCTGGAAATGTTGATTTTTTTTGTTGGCTTTTGAGTTACCCGAAAAAGCTAGCTATTTGTAGAGATGTTTGGTAAATTTAAGTATTGATTGTTAACTGTTTATTAGAGAAAAAGTGGACAAACAAGCCAAAAACCAACAAAAAAGCTCGCTAGAGTGGTCTTTTCATTTTAGCTTAAAAGCTAGCTTTTCAACTGCTTTACAAACCATTTACCAAACATATTTTTTAACTGTTTGACTAATCAACAAATCAAAAGCTAAAAATCAATTAAAAAGCTAATCCTTAATCCATAAAAAATGTGAGATGAAAGTGGGGATTGGATTGATAGAAAACGAAAGAAGCACGTGAAAGAGAGAGAAGAATGTGAGGCGAAATTAAGAAAGCAAGCACACAGTGACACAGGGCACAGCCCACAGCTAGCTTAGCTTGTGTGGGTTGCTCAATACCGTGGGTGTATGTGGGGGTTGGGGTGGGGGCTGCTACTCCTTACTTGTGTCTTCAAACCGTGTGTGATGTGTGAGTTTCGTCAACTAATAACTGGTTACGTTATAGACAGTCTGTTGTTTCATATATTTATAGTGTAGTCATGAGTGACAATTAGACCACTTGTGCTCCATTTTAATCAACTAATTACCAAACAGTAACTTCTACCCACCTTCATCAATCATTTGCCCAGGCCCCATTACCTAACATATGTATTTGTACTACTTGTGCCATAACCTACATTATTTCAATCATATCATCCATATTATCTTTTGATAAGACAACCTCATATGATTAGAAACTTAATCATATTCTCATAGTATGTATTAAATAGACTATTTAATCAATATATGAAGCACATCTCTAGTAAAACCTTCTTATACAACAATTTATATTTTAAAAATTGTCTAAATATTTTTGCCTTATCACTAGTTTTCACTCTGGATCCAAAGCACCTCTTTTCCATTTATAGAGAAATCTAATAACCAACGTTGGTCCATAGATAAAGAATGTTCTACATCCTTAATGTTTGTGAAATATAGTTAATTTGTTTTATAGTGAGTTGAGTTTATTTCCATTTGTTTAGGAGTTTGTTATAACTTACTCGATGACTTTTATTCCTTGTCTTAGTCTTATATATAAGACTCTCCTGTATTTCCTTTTCATTCAATTAATAAGAAATAATACATAGCTAAATAAGAGATAATAAGATAAGAAACTATTCCTACTAAAATGGAAAAATTTGAAAACAAAAACCAAATTAATTAATATAAAATTTTTTTAAAAATAAGCAATTTCTAAACTTAATTCCCAAAATAAGTACTTTTACCCAGAGCATAGGTTCAGGGTTCATTATTATTAACAGCGAATAAAGAAGCTTGGTCTAAAAAGTTAAATTTTTTGTTTGCTGTTAGGCGAACAAAGATTTTGACCATCTTTGACTAAGCTTCTTTGTTCGCCGTCAGTAACAGCGAACAATGTCAATTTCACAAGGCTTATTTTTAGGCTTTTAATTATTAAAAATAATCGTTGCTTTTAAATGATAGGGAAGTTAATTTTAGGCCTTTAATCCCATTATTATCAACTTTTTCAAATTCTTAGAAAATATAATAAAAAAGTTAATTTTAGATTTTTAATTAAAATAACCGTAGTTTTTTAATAATTTAGGCATTTAATTAATCTCCATACTTTCAATTACTCATAAGATAATAATGAATTACAAAACACTAAGTTACAAATAATACCCTTTGGTTGTTGGTAATAAACAATATTAATGAGAATGATTTTAAGGGTAAATATTCATTAAATATACGGAGTATGTCATCTCACTTTGATCATAGAAAAGTTTTTTCATTCACAATTTATCATGACCATCATCGTTGTCAGACATTTTCTATCGCACCACATTAACTTTTCATTAGCATTTCCATCATTTAATAATAATTACCAAATGGGTTGTGAATATGGTATGGAAACACATAGATGAACTAGACTGCTTTCAATATATATTAACTATAACTTAATACAATCCTTCTTGTATGAGACTATTTTACTATAAGACGATCGTCTCATACAATAATTTGTGAATGTAATATTAACAACTCTAATTAGAATTACAGCTCGTCTTATATGAGACCGTCTCACCATGAGACGAGCCCATATAAATAAGCTCATTTCTCTAAGTGATCACTTTCAAATTGTAAGTGATCACTTTAATGTTATAAATGATAACTTTAAGACTATTAAAAGTTATCACTTTAAAAATACATATATATTGGGCCAACTTAATTAAAATAGTTTAACTGTGAGACTGTCTCATATGAAAATTTATGTTAGAATTAAGCCAACCAAATGGAACGGACGTAGTAAACCTTCACGGTTCGGAAGGTGTGCAACTGTGCGCATGTAAGATAACATGATTTAATGGGCTGGACTGCTTATACTTTTTATTGGGCTTCACCTCGATTCAGATTTAATGGGCTTCTCGGACTGTTAGATCTTGATGCATGTACTCGATATACAACATCTTGTTACTTAATTTAATATCATAAATAAACAGTTGGTTCGGTTATTAATATTAAATAATAATAACAATGAGAATAAATTATAGTATAAATTTTAGTCATATATAACCCTATCTTAGTTAATTGTTAGAAATAATAAAAAAATTATTTTTGATTAACCATTAGTACTAAATACCATTTTATTAGTTGTACACAATATTCGTATATTTATAACAATATATGATATGATTATTATTCATCCACCAAAAAATAAAATATAAAGACATATATATGTGAGTGGATGAGAGAAGAGTTATTAACTTTGTGAATAAGATGAGGTGAAATATGTCGTCCATATTGAAATATGGATATCTAGTACATTTATTAATTAAGATACAAACCAAAATAAATAGTAAATTCATTGAGATATGGGTGAGTATAATTGAGTATTTAGCGCGTTTTTTTATCTAATACTTGTATTTTAGACTTTTTTATATGACATGACATCATGATATATATATATTATATATATAAAATGAATCCAATCTTAGTACTCTCTCCGATTCATTAATAATGTTTTATTTGCTTTTTAGACACTATTCATTTCTTACTCTTAATTTGTATTTTATTCTTAATCTATAAGTTAAAATATAGTCAAGTGGGATCTTGTTTGATTTATCTCAATGCGAGAATTTAGCGATATTAAGGATTTAATAAGTGTATTAAATAGAGTGTATAAAGCAAATGAAATATTAATAATAAATTGGAGGAAGTAATTCATAATTAAATCTAACTACTTTGCGAATTGTGATGATTGTGAAACACTCACTGCAAATTGCAGAAAAAAAAAATTATAAAGCACTTGATCCTTTTAAAATTTAAAGGTACGACGTGTTGGGCCTCAAACACAGACTGTGAACTAGAGTTTATATGTATGTTACTATTTATTGGCATTGAAGACCAAGTATTTGAATTCTCTATATTACTTTTTCTCATTAATCATATTAAGATTTTGATATTTATTTTAGAATAAGATTTAAATAAAATTTTAATTTTTTTTTTTGTTTTTTTCTATCAAACATTTATAACCATTAAATTGAGTAATAGACTCTCCATTACATTTTAAGTAATGGAGATAATCTTAACTCATGGGTTGCCGTTTTCCATTCCTTATCAGAGTCTGATCATAGTTTTTAAAGCGCTAGAAATACACTGTGTATAATGATGATGATAATTTTTTAAAATATGAACTGTCTTGAATGAATTTTTTAATAGGAGAAATTTATATCATGCTCTATTTATACTTTTTTAAATGTTTTGTACATATAATTATTTATGGTTAATAAATTATTTTACTGCATTTTTATTTGTACATGGGACGACTTAGAACCATGGGCATAGGAACCTGTCCAAAGAAAAGATCTACTAATAACATTAATTTTTGGACAAATTTTAATTAGTAAAGTAATTTTTTGCTTGTCTGATGTTAATAATTCTATTTTTAGATTATTCTCTAATAATTCAATATTTGTCCTTAATTTGCTGTGAATAATTCAATTTTTGTTTTAGTTTGCTGACAGCATACCTTATTATTACCAATTTTGTTTGTAATAAAGTATTATGTTGTGAGCAATTGTATGGTCAAAGGTTAGATTATATTAGAAAATACTCAAAATATAAAATTATTCTTAACGGATAGGTAAAAAAATTAAATTATTAGTATCAATTTTTTTTAATTTTTTAAGTTAAAAATAAAAGAGCCATAATCTGAGACCAATATATAAATAGCATTAGTAATATTAGTTGAGACAAAGTTAATAAGTTGTAATGTTAGTATGTATGTAGACCAAGATTTGATTATATTTAGCATGGTGTGACGTCAACTAATTGGCCATATAATAATTAGCCTCCTTCTAGACAAAAAGAATACCGAAATATAATTTAAAAGGGAGGGGGGGGGAGTAGGGAGGTCTTGGATAAAGCAAAGACTCGGCATATATTTTTGAACCAAGTCTAAAATTTCAAAAAAGTTAATTAAGATTATAGAATTTTCTCTAAATAGTTTACAAAGTTGTATCTCGAAGATTGTGATTGGCAAGTGGTGGGCTACACATAATTCATTGTAGTTCTTAGATACATGGTCTCTTCTCTTGATTCCCTAATTTTTGGTGCATGTGTTTATAAATTGATGGATCTTCTAGAAAACTCAAACATAGACTAGTATTGTATTAGGTAAACTACAAATTTCCAAGATTAATATTATTCTAATTGTTTGGCCAAAATCGTGCTAAGAATCATGAGAGTGACGTATATGAAACCAACTTAATACTTAATTCTATAAATTTCTTAGAGAAAAAGATTTGAGCCTAATCCATTCATGACTTTGACATTTTCATACTTTGCTATATTAAACCTTCATTTTCTTTATGTTTTCAAGTTTGGTTTGATGGCTACTAATATTACATATTTTTTTTCAAACTAAAATATTAACACAATTATTTTTTAACCAATAACTTTTTCTTTAGAATAATTTGCAAAGAAACACCTTATAAAACCGGTTTCTTTTAAAAAACACCTTTAAAATTTTTTTTGTAAAAAAACACTCATTAAGAGACTGTTTATTAAAAAAACACCTTAAATCAGTTTCCGGTGACTTTTGTCAACTTTCAAGCGTTGAGTTGACTATGCCATTTGTCAACTTTCAAGCGTTGACTTTTGAGCTCAAATGGCATAGTCAACGCCTGAAAGTTGACAAAAGTCACCGGAAACTGAGATAAGGTATTTTTTTAATAAAATGTCTCTTAAAAGGTGTTTTTTTACAAAAAAAATTTTAAAAGGTGTTTTCTTAAAAAACTGATTTTATAAAGTGTTTCTTTGCAAATTTTCCTTTTCTTTATTAGGTGTATCTATTTTTTTTTACAACTATATTTATTAATCCAATAAGTAAAATACTTCGTTTATTTCTTTTGTTTTTCCTATACTACACATTTTATTTTGTTTTAACTGTTACATTTGAAATAAATTTATAATCTAAAGTGAAATATCATCTTTCGTATAAATAACAGTCAATTTTAATTAAGGTACTTGAACTACATTGAAGTTTTCATCCTGTCATTAGTTTTTAACATAATGTGAGTAAATAGAGCATAGCTTTCATTAATTAGTCTAAATTCATAAACTTTTCCCTCTTTAACATCATATTAGAAAAAGAAAAATTCATTTCACTTCTTTATATAAGACTAAGAAAGAAAAATCATATTTCCCAATTATATACAAATAAAAATCTGCTTAAAAAAAATTCTAATAATTATTATAAATTAATTAATAATCTCACAAATGAGAAATTAAAAAAAGAAAAAAGAAAAAGAAGATTAATTGATACAAGTTATTTAAATTAAAAGCATTAAACAGTATTAATTAGTCCTATTCGTTCACATACAACGAAGATGGAATGATGGATCGATTGAATCATTTATTCTTCAAAATAAAGAATTTGATCTTCTTTTTACAATAGACTTTGTAATAAACTAAATTAAATAGAGTCTGAACCTCCAATAATATATGGATGCATGGTAGTTTTATCAAAATAAATATGTATACGTCAAGATTATTTGAGGAAATGTTGGGTTCACACGTGTCCAACAGTTGCAGGTAAACTTAAGAAACCAGGCAATTTGGTCTATTAATACATACAAAAAAGACTGAGCTCATCATGGCTGTTCACCGCCCAACACTATGCATGATGCTGCTAACTATTTTTATTTATACTTCTACATCTTTCTTTTCCATCCCTTCTCCCTTCTACACCAATACATAAACTCTCATAAAAATAAACTTTTAAATTATCTTATTTATCTCTACTTTTTTAAAAAACATTATTTATTTCTACTTTATTTTCGCTCTATATATTATTTATTCTTACATTTTTATTATTATATATATTAAAGATAATAATATTATTTTGTTATCAATTAATCATTTTCCTAATATTTATATTAAATCAAAATGGTACAGCATGAAACAAACTATAAAGGTAGTACATTATTATTATTATTATTATTATTATTATTATTATTATTTTGAAAGGATTATTATTATTATTATTATTTTTTTTGAAATTGAAAAATTTTCATAGATCCAACCAAACCAAATACAACTCATAAATAAAGAGACCAATGACCAACTCTATATTGCATCTATATTATTATTATTATTATTATTATTATTATTATTAATAATGTGTTATCATTTTGCCGTTTGTTTCACTATCCCTTCAAAACTACCATCTACAAGTAAAATGATGGTTGAAAATTAATAATATCTTATATACTCCACCACACTCACTAAAATATTCTGAGTCATCTAAAAATTAAGATATTTTTTATTTCTAGAAAAGATTTAATATCATTAACGTCCTGTTTGTAACCCAGTATTAAATCGTAGATATGATGATGCATGGGAAGCTACTTTGTATTCTGTCCGTTTTAGTAATTTGTCCTATTTGATTTTTTTACACTATTCACAGTTTACTTTTAATTTGTATTTTATTTTTTTATCTATAATTACAATATAGTCAATTGGTGTCTTGTTTGATTCGTGACGAAAGAATTATTAATATCAACTTGTTATAATTTTTAGTTTTGCACAATAAAATATATTAAGAATTAAATAATTGTCTTGACGAACGTGCCTAAATTAAATGGGACAAAATCACTGAAAGAGAGTATAATTTTGGAAGAAACATATCTCGATAAGTTTAATGGTTAATACTTGTTCTCCTTCAAACAAATCAATTTCTTCATGAAATTTATTTCAACGCATAAGCATTTAAAAATTTGGAATTAACTAGATAATAATGAAAATTTGTGAAAAAAATAACAATTAAAGTTTAATTACCATCATCAAAATAAAATAGTGTATTTTATTTTAAAATGGTATAAATTTAGTTATTCTAGGAATACCAATCTTGTCTGAAATGATATTTAATTTGTTTCTATGTGCTATAAAATCAGAATTAAAGTTGATTATTTAATAGATGATAACAAGTATAGAAATTTCACATTAAAGCATAAAAAGCAACCATCAATTTATAGTTGGTGCATTACACTTTAGAAAAAGAAGAAAAAAAAGAAGAAACAGATGGCAAAAATATAAGAAACATAATGGTTTACTTTAATTATCTTCTAGACGATCACATTCACCAAATTAAGAATTAATTACTACTCCTTGCATTGTAGAGTTATTTATCAAAACATGCAAAGTTCACATTATTATTAATGATCATCATCATCCTAAATCCTTAAAATGTACATTGAAGTTAACTTAAAAATTGATTCTCAAATCTTAATTAATCCCACGTGTCAACGTGTTAACCAAGCAAAATGTTGACAAAGATGTATTGTGTTGTGTTTTGTTGTTATTTGTTGTAGCACTATATAATCCCACAACTTGGAGATTACACACCAACAAGTGGAGATTATCGTAATATTGGAGTATTTAAGTTTTCAAAAATTTTTACTTGAAACCGTGTTTACAAAATACGTCTTAAGTTTGGGTTAGTCCAATTTTTAAATTTAAAAAAAAATAACTAAACTTTTTAAACAATACTCCTTCCGTTCTTTTTTGATCTTTCATTTTGGGTTTTTCACACATATTAAGGAACATAGAATCTTTGGGTTGTAGTGGGTATTATTTTAATTAAATAGTAGTGTGAAGTAATGATTGTATTGGAAGTATGAGGTTGTAGTGGATATTATTTTAATTAAATAGTAGTGTGAAGTAATGATTATATTGAAAGTATGAGAAAGAAAATAATTATAGATAAAAGAAAAGGGTACATTAAAAGAAAAAGGGGGGGTTTTAAGGGGTAAAATTGGGATAAAAACTTTCTAAAAATAGAAAGTATTCTAAAGTGGAAGAACTTTTGAAACTACCCGTTATAATATGTGGAAGATAAAAAAAGAACGGAGGGAGTACTTTTTAACTTTCATTTTTTTTTATTCTTTTTCTCTTTCTTGACAAAACTACTCATCTTCTTCTCTCAAATTGCATTTGTGGTTTTCAATCTCCATCTTCCTCTCTCAAACTTTATTGTTATTTATTTTCTGTTTATCTTCTTCAACATTTGCAAAACAATCAAAGTTATGTATTTATACTTCATCATTTTTGTTTTTAAGCTTTCATTTTCATTTTTTTTTGGGTTGATTGTGTTATATATTTGTTGGATTTACAATTTTCTGATTTTTTTTAAATTAAGTTTCATTAATGATGTAAATTGTAATGTTGAAGAAGACAACAAAGTCTACTGTTTGGGGGACATTAATAAAAACAATTGTGGTTATAACATTATATATTGGGAGTTATAACATAATATATTTGTAATTATATAATATATTTGGGGTTATAACCATAATATATTTGGAGTCATTACTTAATATAGTTGGGGTTATAACAAAATATATAATTGCGGTTATAACGTAATAGATTTGGGTCTATAACAATATATATTTGTGATATAATACTATAAAATTAATATTATAATAATACAAGCAAATATATTATGTTACAAAACCTCAAATATATTAAGTTTTAATTCCAAATAGATTGAGTTATAACCCCAAATATATTGTGTTATAACCACAAATATATTCTGTTATAACCCTAAATATATTATGTTATAACCTCAAATATATTATATTATAACTCTAAATATATTACTTTAACCCTAAATCATAAAAATTAACCATAATTGTCATCTTCAACATCACTGTTTTCCGCCATTGATGAACCTTAAATTTTTTTTAAAAAAGAAAAAATATGATTTATTACTAAATGATGTTTTATTTTGCTTGGGAATAGGCAATTAATCAGAAAACTTTTCTTCTTCCAAAAAGAAAGCAGTTTTCTACATTTTTTTTAAAAACAACATTTTTTTTTAAATTAAGATATTTACTATAGAAGGAAAGTGGGATGGGCTCTTGAGAGCCGTCTTTAGTAAAGACGGCCTCTCAAAAGAGAGCCTGTTAAATTTTTAGGAATTAGTAATGATAATATAATCAAATGTTATATGTTTTGTTTTGTTATTTGTCTGTGAAAAGTCAGGTCGATATTTGTCAAATTGTTTAATTCTATCATTTATGTTTTGAAAATTCAGTTTTGTTTCAGTTGAATAATAAAAATAAAAGTTTTCATGCATATATATACTTGATTGATTATCGTAATAAATTGTATTCATTCTATTCAACTCTACTAATTTTTATAAAATTAAGTTTTTTGTCTTATATGTAGGAAATGATAAGCAGAATATTTAGGAAATAATAGGCAAAATATTTTGATTCTAATGTTACTATTTAGTTTCTATATTGTAAATTCTATCTTTTGCATTAATAAGGGGCATTTGCCTCTCTTTCATGAAGAGAATGAAAACCAAATGATTTTAAGCTTAAACATAAGCCAAATTGTTATAAATTTCTTTATAAACTGTTATTAATTTCTTCATGGTATCAGAGCCATAAGGTGTACTCCGGGATCGGCGACACCTTTTTTCGGTTCTCATCATCAACCTTTAACCCTTTAACCCTTAATCAACAATGGCAGAATAAGAAAACCAAAACAACCAACAAATGATTTCAGTTACTCAAATGGAACAAATAGTCCAACAAATTTTCAAACAGATCAATACAAATATCCATACCAAAACCACACATACTGAAACCGCTGAATTAAGAGTGACCGAAAAATTAACATATCACAATTACACCACATGGTGTAAACACATCTCCATAGCATTTGAATCTCGAGGAAGGCTTAGTCACATTACAGCCGCCCCTCCGAGTCCAACAGATCCGTCATATACACAATGGAAATAAATGGATTCACTTGTCTTTTCATGGCTTATTTCTAACATTAGTTCAGATCTAGTAAATCAATTTCTTGATTATACTACATCTTGGGGACTTATGGAAGGGTATTGAAACACTTTTGAGCAGTGAAAGAGATGAACTAAGAGTGGCAGCAATTGTACCAATTTTTAGCTGGAATAAACGACACATTTTATAAGGAACGTCAGGATCTTCTCAACCAAGACCCATTACCCACAGTTGAGAAGGCCTATGTTACCATTCGCCGAGAAATCAACCGACGTGGTATAATGACCGACGCTTCATCATTCGGAAATAGTCCCTCAGAAATTAAGAGCGTGCTCATGGTCAAAAATCGGTCAGATTATTCTTTATTTCGGTGAGACAAGGTAGATAAGTCGCATCTGAGATGTGACCACTGTGGAGGTTCTCAGCACACCAAGGAAAGGTGCTTCAAACTCATTGGCTATCCAGATTGGTGGGAGGATTTAAAGCAACGAAAGGCCGCTAACAATGCACCGGTTACCCAGGCTGGTGGCAAGGCTCAGTTCATCACTACCATCCCTTCTCTGGCAGGAACATCACAACCAGAGGACACACATGAAGAGACAGGTCAAGGTACGTTGTCTTGGGCATGTATGGGAGTGATCCAACAAGATCACCACCACAAACACCACCAACAACCTACTCCCATTAACCCCAAAAACAAGAAAAACAAAACCAAACAGTTTCAAAATCCGAGTCTAGAACACCATCAACCTCAAAAACCAAAACACAAAACCCATAGATCCAAAATCCGAGTCTAGGACACAATAAAAAAAAACCCAAAAATCAAATTAAATTAAAAAAATCAATACTAACAAAGTCCTAATCCAAAAACCAATAGCCAAGATTCAAGAACAAACCCAATAAAACATAATAAAAATGGTGACAGTGAATGTCACAAGGAAATACGAGACCACCAAAATGACATACATGAAAGAGACACAAATCCTTCAACCGTACACGTGGTGACCGCCACCAAGGCTCCGGCAAACCGGGCCGACGACATGGTCCCCACAGTGAGGGGTGGTTTCCGGCACCAAGGAATATCAGAGAGAGAAGAAGATGAGAATAGGGGGAAATGTGAACTTTCCATAAATAACTCTATTTATAGAGAGCCCACACAAACAAACCCTAGAAACCCCTATGACCCGTCCCTGACCCGCATGTCCCAATATGGGAACCCAGGGATCCACGTTAAAAATTCAAACCCAAGGCCTTCTTCATCTAACAACCCTAATGTTCACTTAAGTCCACAATTTAAAATAAATGATTCCCATTCCAATTATTCCAACCCTTGGATTTTTGATTGCGGGGCAACCAAGTCTATGACTTTTGACCCCGGTGATCTTTTATATTATAACCCCACTACCCATACTAAAACTGGTGATTGTGTTCATGTGGATGGTGAAGGCCCGATTGCCATTTCCCTGTCTCTTCAATTGAAAAACGGTTTTTTGATCCTGAATTTGTCATATAAATTATTATCTATTAGTGAACTCACCAAAGAACTAATAAATTGTATTGTTCCTATGACCACTCATGGCTGTATTGTACAGGATACCCAGACCCAAAAGACCATTTGTCATGGTACTGAATGCGGTGGATTATACTACTTGGATTATGCTGGATTGGTTCTCATGGGGAGTTCGATCTCTTAAAGCATAGTAACGATAGTTTTTTGGGCAAGTTTGGTTTCGGTTATCTCGAGATCAAACTTGAGGGGGAGTGTAGGAAATAATAAGTAGAATATTTAGAAAATAATAGGCTGAATATTTTGATTCTAATGTTATTTTATTCTAGAATATTATTTTAAGTGTTTTGGAAGTTACGATATTTATATTATTTAGTTTCCATATTGTAAGTTTTATCTTTTGTATTAATAGGGGGCATTTGTCTCTCTTTGATGAATGAAAATGAAAACTAAATGATTTTAAGTTTAAATCTAAATCAAATTGTTATTGATTTCTTCATAAATTGTTATTAATTTTTTTCATTATATTTTCATTCAATTCAATATAATACTTCTAAATTTAAAATTACTTTTTGATTCTGTTGAAAATATCATCTGATCATAATAAGATAATATCAACATAGTTGGGATTACATTGAAGTATACATATTCCAATTAGATCCATTATTAGTTTTGTCATGAAAAATAATTGATGCAATCACAATCAAAGTATTAATTATATAGACAAATAAAACAACTCACACAGGGTCAATGTTGCAATATTCTTGGCCCCTACTCAAACAATCAAAACCTTTCTACGGACTATCCATAATTAACTTTCAACAGTCACAGCACAAAGTAAGCTCATCAATTTATCAATATCGTCAATAAGAGTAATAGACTTAAAACAAATTAATTTAATTCAATAAATACAAAATTAGAAGAAAAAAAATTCCATTCAAACGTTGTTTTTTAAACTCAAACCCCATGCATAAATAGAAAATTCACCTTCATAACTCATTAAAATTAGCATTTTAGATATTAAAACATTAAACTTTAGTTATTTAATTTAAAACAGACAGTTTAGACGTGTCGAAGGATTCTTTGACCACACTCTTCTCTTTGAGTACGAGTTATCATTTTCTTTCTTTCATCAGACCCTGATTATAATTTTCTATAGAGGAAATACTGAATATAAATGTTAATGATGACTTTAAACGTATCTCAATATAAGACGGTTTTATACAAAAGTATTATGTGTTCAACAATATTAAAATCCTCTTAATTAAAATATCTTAATTCAAAGGTAGGGATTATTAATGTACTCGTATTTAAAGAAACTTCTTCTCCAATATTTCTTTACTTTAGTTACCAAATATTTGGTCATTGATTTTGCCTTGCATTTCACACAGCCCGCTCTATAAATCTCCCACTACCAACCACCCAATCCTTTCAAACCCTGCCTTTTCTCTCTCTTGACTTTTTTTCTCAACTCAAAAAATGACCGCAAGAACGGACCAAATTGTTAGTGGCGCGTCTTTCTCACTCTCCTCCCAATCTCCTAGCTTCACTACTTTCTCTTCTGAAAACATCGCCGATGTTGCAGCGCGTGTTGTCAAGGAGCTCAACTTATCTTACGATGATCCCTATGATGATGACTTCTACTCTGACTTTTCTTATGACGACGCATTTCAAGACACCCACCAATACGACACCGTCCAAAAGAAGGAAGAACAACAAGAACAACGAGAAGACAAGAATTCTGATGACGAAGATGTAGAGAGTGAATTTGAATTTGTGGTTTTATGTGGAGAAGACAATTCATCACCGATTTCAGCCGATGAAATCTTCTCTGATGGTAAAATAAAACCATTATTTCCTGTTTTTAATACGGATTTGATATACGGGTACGGGTATGACTATCAAAATGGATCTGGGTTGGATGATCCACCTCAAAAGATCCGGTTGCCTTTGAGGAAGCTCTTTGAGGAAAGCCGAAATGGAAACGGAAACGGTACAGTGTCGTGTTCGTCATCTGAAGGCGACGATCTAGAAGGGATCCCAGAAGGGACGTACTGTGTGTGGACCCCAAAGAAAAAAGAAGAAGTAATAGAGATGAGGAAGAAAAGTAAATCAACTGGAAATGGATCATCGAAACGGTGGCGTTTTAGGGATTTGTTGTACAGAAGTAATAGCGATGGGAAAGATACATTCGTATTTTTGACTCCGTCAAATGATCAAAACAAAAACGAAAACCGTAAAGCGAATAATGGAAATGGAAATGGAAAGAGGAAAGAGAAAATAATGAGGGTAGGAGGGAATAAGAAAAAAAGTGGTTGTGATGTTGAAAAGAAGAAATCATATTTACCATATCGGCAAGATCTTGTTGGGTTTTTTGCAAATGTGAATGGGATTAGTAGGACAGTTCGACCCTTTTAATCACAGTTATTATCATGATTCTTTATGAATTATGTTCATTTTTTCACCTTAATTAATTAATTAATTAATTAATTAATGCTTAACACTTCCTTTGTAGTTTGTATACACCAGAAGTAAATACAAGTATTTGGGTTTGTTCTGTTTATTTGTCTTTTTGACTTGCTTCATTTTCTTCCAAGTTGGAGCTTCACCTGTTAATTATTATATATATATTTTTTTTGTAAAATTATATTTAAAAAGTAAATATTGGAGATTTATGCAAATCATTTTGCGTAATCCACCGACAAGAAGTATCCGTATAATTGAAGAATGGCAATGTGTAAATTATATTCAATATTTTTTAAAAGGCCAAGTTATACTACTATTAAATTTCATAATGGTACTTAATAATAGGAATAATGCAAAGATGTTTAGAAGTCATAAGGGAAAATAGATGGTTATTAAGCACTTTTATTTTAAGTCACCAACAACATAAACTTTACCCATCTCATTATCAGTAAACATGCTTTAACTGATTAATTAGTCATTTACAAGAAGCATATTGCATGAAATTTGTTCAAAGATGAATTTGTACCAAATCATTATCTAACTTAAAAGAGCACGAACATGCCAACTATGATATCGTATTTTAAGAGAAATCGAATATTCACTCATCAAAATTATCATAGTTGACCATCAATAAGTTCATTAGTCTTAGTTATTATTATTATTATATTTAATCCACAACTATTTAGTAGAACAACTTCTAAAACTATGACAAAAACACTGCACGAATACTAAATCATTGTTAGTGTTGTCAGAAAGATGATGATATACTGTCTGTATTTATGCGTATAACACAATCTGATAGTAGGATATACAACTGTAAGAAGAATCATTAAAGGGAAACACTCTGATTTCAGATGATACATGCATTGAATTGTATTAGAGCCCAAAATATGGAAGTGGTATCAGTATTAACTATTAACTATTAACTATTAACTATTAACTATCAATGAAAATATGTGATGGTTTAGCCACACACTTCCGAGTCTTGCTATGGTTGGCCAGTATATCATCAGTAGTACACAAGTAGTTGGATATGGCCCTCCAGACGCTTATTCCGATACTCATGGTTCGCCACCGAATAGTATATGATAGTCACAGGTTTCGTCCGGAGTAGTATTCATCTGTCCCTTGGATGAATCATCAGATTCAAGTATTAAATAAATACTGCACAACATAAGACTGCAAGCAACAAGTAAAGACTTAGATGAATGCATCAACCATCAAAGTAATTAAAATAATTCACATACAAAAGCAATTTATTCTACGTTACATATCCACATTTGCAAAACGATCTTTACAATGTACACGAAGCAAAGAACGAGATTTAGGGAGATTTTATAAGGCCGACGAAGAAATAAAGAACTTAACAAAACTAATAGTCTTAAAATATACACGAATAACAAGCCTTGAAAGTTGATGTAATGGTGAAATGAAAAGGATTAAGATATTATGACTCAAGAAAAGCATTACAACTCAAATAAGTACTTAAGAAAAAGTAGTTAAATTAAACAGCTAGTTTGAGCCCAATTAGTGCTGACTACTATAAAGCTACGCTTATTCTCAAGCAAGATAGATATCACAAGCATCACTAGACACTGGTCTTCAAAAACAGTAAAGAAGCACATCTTGCTTCACAGTATGTATCTAAAACTCTGCACATTCATCACAATAGCTAGTGCAACATGTTGAAAAACCATCAATCTAAAAATCCAGTGTGCACATCTAAAGCGATCAAATAAAACTGCACATCACAATTCTAAAAATTATGTCAATAGATAGTAATAATATCTTGTTGTATGAATCAGTTTAGATCAAAAACGCAATATGACCAGCACATATCCATTTTCAGCAATAATATGTATGTGAATTCAGTCTGCACAGATCAACATAGACCCTTAAAGCATTCACAAGTAGCACAACTTCAGAAATTAGTCTCCACAGCACCACTAATTGATGACACAAAACATACCGATAGACAACTACTTAACACCTTTTGCTATACAGAAACCAAAAATAACACCCAAATCAACATATCATATTGTATCAAAACTATGCAGAACTACATTGTATCTAGTCTTGATTCGTCAATCACTTTTAGAATTCTTTGCATCATTTTAAAATATAACAAAATCAACTCAATCTTATTACATTACAATTTTTAGAATAAAAATCCAAGACCAATGAAATTAGATAGCAAATTACCCGAGCTAAGATAGCATTAGCAAATAACAACCCAACTAAAAAGATAATAACAAGAATCAAACAAAAATTAGCAAAATTAATTCAAGGTTTAAATCGCAAACCCATTTAAGCAAATAACCAATTCCACAAAATCAAAGGAAAAGTTCAAAATACATACCCAAAATGAAAAATTACAGCAATTTTTATTTTATAATAAATCCCTCACAAATAACAATCTATACCAAAAAACCTAAACTCAAGAAACAAACCAACCAAAATCCAAATAATTACTTATTAAATAAAACTAAATTCTAGTAAATTCTAGGAAAAAACAACTAAAAAAGCCCTAAATTTAAGTAGAAAAAAGAAATTTACTGTTGGTGCTCATCCGCATAACATTTGCACCATTGGTAGCAAAATACCCAAATCTTGTAGCTTCAAAAGCTCAACCAATGTAATTTCAGCATCCTCCATGTCTTCTTCATCGGATATATGTTCAACAATCTGAAATTTCTTATTCTGATCTTAATACAAAAACCCACAATTACATTACCAATAGCAAAAGAAAGCCATAAAATCATCAAAAGTCAAAACTCTAATGAACCCTACAAGTCAATAACAACCAACTAAAACAATAAAAACTTACCAGGTGACAACTTTCGTTCCTTGTTGAAGATAACACTCGGTAATGTGGAGGTCACCGGAATAACTTGACTAACCATGCTCATAAGAGAAACCCACAAATTTGTACCAATTTCAAAAGCAAACCCTACCAATTTGAGAAGTAAACCTAAAATCTAGACAAACAAATTAGAGAAAGAGAATAGATAAAGGGGAATGTTAGGTAGCAATTAAGAGCAATTGATGGTGCAATAAATATAAGGGGCTGGAAGAAGCGCCATTCTTGAGCTGTGAGATAGCCGCCCAGAAAATATGGAGAGGTTCATTGAGCAACCAAAATTTAATGAGGAGAGAAGATGAGAGCTGATGGAGGCAGAAGAATTTCGTTTTCTCTTGGGTATTAACCAAGAGTTTTGGGTGTAAAGGCAGACAGTGTGGAAGGGAAGAGAAACCGGCAATTAGAGGATGAAGTTGAAGATTCGATGATAATTCAGGTTTTTTTTGTTTCTGAAAAATACAGTTCTTTTTATTATTCTATTACAGGAAATGTATGTTTAATATATATACATGAGAATTAATTGACAAATGATAACTGCTTAACAAAAGATAACTACCTATTAATGTAACTGCATAAACTGCTTTTCAATACTCCCCCTCAAGTTAGGTCGTGGGATCACCGATGCCTAACTTGCATAAAGTGCTATTGAAAACCTGTGATGAAACTGCTTTTGTGAGAATGTTGGCTAGTTGGTCTTTAGATCTAATAAAAGGGATACGGATGACCTTGTTTTCTAGCTTCTCCTTGATAAAGTGTCGATCGATCTCTACATGTTTCGTTCGATCATGTTGGACTGGGTTTTCGGAGATGCTTATTGCTGCTTTGTTGTCACAATATAGAAGACTCGCCTGTGTCTGGTGAAAGCCCAGCTCTCCTAGAAGTTTCCTGATCTATAGAATCTCTGTAACTCCTTTTGCTATCCCTCTAAATTCTGCTTCAGCACTGGACAGAGCAACCACCTTCTGTTTCTTACTCTTCCAAGTGACTAGATTACCTCCTACAAGAGTGAA
Organism: Amaranthus tricolor; assembly: GCF_026212465.1. Classification (NCBI taxonomy): domain Eukaryota; kingdom Viridiplantae; phylum Streptophyta; class Magnoliopsida; order Caryophyllales; family Amaranthaceae; genus Amaranthus; species Amaranthus tricolor. Next base: position 187,138 of record NC_080060.1, on the reverse strand, counting down.
GTATCCTGAGGTGGACTTCCTGTTGTCCCGATCACCAGCCCAATCAGCATCTGTGTAACCAATGAGATCAAGATTATCATTCTTTGAGTAGAAAACGCCTTTATTACTGGTTCCCTTTAAGTATCTCAAGATCCTCAAGACTGCTGCCATGTGTTCCACTTGAGGTCGATGCATGAACTTGCTTACAATCCCTACTGCGTAGGCAATATCTGGTCTCATGTGGGATAAGTAGATCAGTTTTCCCACCATCCGTCTATAACGTTCTTGATCTGCCGCTTCTGCCCCTTCAACGATTTGTAGACCATGATTAGCTACCATAGGAGTATCTGCTGGCTTGCAGTCTAACATGCCTGTTTCTGCTAAGAGATCTAAGATGTACTTTCTGTGATTGATAAATATCCCCTTCTTTGATCTTAGAATTTCTATTCCAAGGAAGTATTTCAGTTGTCCCAAATCTTTCATCTCAAACTCTTAGAATAATTTGCTCCTGAGAGGATCAATTTCCTTGGAGTCGTTTCCAGTAATCACCATATCATCTACATAGATCACGAGGCATGTAATTTGATTTCCACTCCGCCTGAGGAACAGAGTATGGTCTGAGTTGCTCTGTTTGTAGCCAAATCTCTTCATTGCTGTAGTGAATCTCCCAAACCACACTCTAGGGGATTGTTTCAAGCCGTATAGTGCTCTTTTAAGTCGACACCCCTCTCCTTGACTGTACTTATTTGAACACCCGGGTGGTGGCTTCATGTATACCTCTTCTTCAATCTCTCCATGTAAGAAGGCATTTTTTACATCAAATTGGAACAGGGGTCACTCTTTATTTGCTGCTACTGAGAAGAGGACTCGAATGGTATCAATTTTAGCAACAGGTGAGAATGTTTTCGAGTAGTCTACCTTGTAAGTTTGTGTGTACCCTTTAGCAACAAGTCTTGCTTTATACCGCTCAATGGTTCCATCAGCATGATACTTGACTGAAAAAACCCATTTACAGCCAACCGTCTTCTTATCACTGGATAATCTGCATTTCTCCCACGTTCTGTTTTTCTGGAGAGCTATGATCTCTTCGTCCATAGCTTGCTTCCACTTTGGTTCTTGAAGGGCTTCTTCAGTGGTTTTCGGAATGGTACTGGAATAAAGGGATGCGTTGAAGGCAACAGCTGTTTGTGATAGTTGTTCATCATCTGGTCTATCAATAGGATATCGGGATCTCTGAGATTCATACTCAGGATCATACCGCTTAGGGGACATTCTTCTTGTACTTCAAGGGGGCAAATTATATTTCCTGGGAATAACAACACCACTTGGCACAATATAGTCAGCAATGAAAGGAGCAGTAGGACTTGGTGTTACCTCTTGTTCGGCCGGATGCTCAGGGACTGGAGCGGTAGTCTGAGGAGGTGATTTGGGAACAATATCAGTGGCAATATCGGTGGTAGTGCCTACTTGCTCTTTGGGAGCTCGACTGTTAGCCAAGGGATGAGTCAACCAGCTGAGATCCTCACTCATAATCTCCCTCTGAGATCGAGGTTGGGTGTAGTAGGGAGATTGTTCAAAGAAGTCACAGTCCATGGTGGTATAAAGTTTGTGATGGACAGGGTCATAACATCGATAGCCCTTTTGAGTAGTACCATACCCAAGAAACACACATCTCACTGCCCGTGGTTCAAACTTTGTTCGGACTCTAGATGGAAGATGAACATACACAACACACCCAAATATACGAGGAAGAAGAGAGTGAGAGGAGGGAACAGGAGTAAAGGTATTGAGTGTTGCAAGAGGGGTCTGGAATTTGAGGATTTTTGTGGGAAGTCAGTTTGTGAGATAGGTAGCAGTAGCAATAGCCTCAGGCCAAAAATGGACAGGTACATGAGTGTCAAACATGAGAGCCCGTGCTATGTCAAGAAGGGTGCGGTTTTTGCGTTCAGCGACCCCATTTTGTTGAGGAGTGTCGGGGCAGGATGTTTGATGAATAAGACCATGTTCAAGAAAAAACTGTTTCATTGCAAGAGAGATATATTCACCACCATTATCTGAGCGAAGGATTTTAGGTTTTGCATGGAACTGAGTGAGAATCATGTTATAGAAATTTACAAAGACATCAAAAATCTCAGATTTGTGTTTTAAAAAATACACCCAGCACATGCGAGAACAATCATCAATAAATAACACAAAGTACGAAAAACCATGAGAGTCAGTATGTGGGGTTGGGCCCCATACATCAGAATGCACTACATCAAATGGGTTGGGAGCACGAGTATTACTAGGAAAATAAGAATGTTTATGACTCTTAGCTAGTACACAAGTTTCACAATCTAGAGATTTAGTACAACTATGAAGAGAAGGAAAAAGATGTTTTAGATAACCTAAGGATAGATGACCTAAACGACGATGCCAAGTCCGCAATTGGTGAGCAGGAGATCCATGAGCAAGCATTGCATCACTATTTTGAATCACCTCATCGACATAGTATAGTCCACCTCGTTCAGTACCACGCCCAATGATCGTCCCCGTCTGAGCATCCTGTACAATACAATTTTCAGAGGTTAAAAGCACAGTACAGTTTAAGTCCTTGGTTAACTGACTAACGGATAATAATTTATGAGACAAGCTGGGAATTAACAAGCAATTTTTAAGATGAAGAGAGGGAGAAATATTGACTGCTCCAGCTTGGGCAACCGGTACACACTCCCCATTAGCCGTTTGGATATGTGTTTGGGTAGTAGGATGGGTGGATAGAAAATCACTGGGATTGAAGGTCATCGTATCGGTCGCCCCACAGTCAAATATCCATTGAGATCGACGTTTATGGCTAAGGAGACTTGTGGAGATTTGGTGATGTGGGCTAGAACTGGATTATAAATAGGGTTGGCGGTAAGGGTTTTGGTGTCCCCCTTTCTCTCTTCCTCCCTGACGGCTGGACTTTCTCTCTCTTCCTCGTTATGGTTTTCGCCATTGTAGCCCATCTCTCTTGTGGTTGCTGTTTCTCCTTCCCCTTTACCTGATTTTCTGCATGATGAGTTGGGTTGGTCGGTAGTAATTAGGTGGGCCTTTCCGCCGGTCCGGCTTGCCGGTGCCTTGGTGTCGGCCCACCGTTTCTGTAGATCATCCCACCACTCAGAGTATCCCACAATCTTGAAGCATCCTTCCCTAGTATGCAATGAACCACCACAATGAGTACATCGGAGTTTACTCCGGTCATCTTCTTCTCGGCTTTTCTGGAAGGATTTGTTTCTGGTGGCCAAGCCCGATCCAATCTCTGAGGGATTTGTTCCCAGTGATGAGATGCAATTCATAATCCGCCAGCGTGCTATTTCTCGTCTGATTATAGCATAGGCTATCTCCACCGTCGGTAAGGGGTCACTGTTGAGGATTTCTCTCCTTTCTTTGTCAAGGTTATCATGAATTCCAGTGAGGAATTGGTAAAGCCGTTGTCTCTATATGTATCTATTAAACTCGGTTATGTCTTGTGAGCATTGCATCGGGTTTGGCATTCTCCGGTCAATCTCTTTCCACAGCATATTTAGTTTACCATAGTAAGTTTCTATAGTGTCATTGCCTTGTTTCATTGTTGCTGCCTTGGAACTGAGATCAAAAATTTGAAGTTCATCCCTTCCATATCCCAAAAGGCTTTTGATTCCTAGCCATAGACTTTGTGCTGTCGTATAATCTAGGAACTGATTGACGATCTCTCCATCTATGTTCTCAATTATCCATGATATGACCATGGCGTCTCTTTGTTCCCATTGAACGTAATTGGGATCTGATGGGGTGGGGGGACAGCAGTGATGTGGCTGAGCCGCCCTCGACCTCCAATGGCTACGTGCATTAATTTGCATCATTTTGTGTAATTGTGATATGTGAGTTTTTCTGAAATTTTGACAAAGGTTGGATTTTCTGTTTGATTGTTTGATTTGTTGAGTTTCTGGAACAGCTGAATCATCTGTTCCATTTGTTCCATTGACATTAAGTTTTGTTGTGTTTGTTCTTCTGATAAATCGGCCATTTGCAAGGTAAGAACCGGTAAATGATGATGTCTTTCCGGATCTAAACCCTATGGCTCTGATACCATGAAGATTTGTTGATAATTGAGTTTTTTTTTTTGTTTCTGAAACATATAGTTCTTTTTCTTATTCTATTACAGGGAATGTATGTTTAATATATATACATGAGAATTAATTGACAAATGATAACTGCTTAACAAAAGATAACTGCCTAATAATGTAACTGCATAAACTGCTTTCCAATAGAAGTGGTATTAAAAGATGACAATTGGCACCTCAAGGCTGACTGGAAAGCCACCTGGCAAAAACACTATTCATCAAGGGGAGGATGAATAGTATTCTTGGCTTCCATGTTTTTTATACTTCATATAAGAGGATACATGGTCGGCAGAGCTAGGAAATACTTCCTCCGTTCTAATTATCTGTAATATTTGTTTTTTTACGCTGTTCAATGCACTAATTCAATTCTTAATATCTCTAATTTTATATAATAAAAATAATAAAAAATTGATATTAATAATCTTTGCAATGAGACAAATCAAAAAGATCTCACTTGACTATGTTTTAACTTATAGATTAAAAATTAATCACAAATTAAGAATGATGAATAAATAGTGTCATTTCACCTAATGTTGCAACTAATATGGAACGGAGAAAGTATAAGTGTGGTGATCATTGAACTTAGGAATATTCTTTGTTAAGTTTTAAAAATCTTTAGAAGTCATTATTCTTTCTATATAAATTTCTCTATGAAACATGTGTTTATCATAAAGTTTTAATTTGATGACAGTAATGAAATGTTTATTAATTTAACAATATTATCAATTAGAAAAGTGGATCAGATGGATTAAAATAAAAAAGATAACAAATTAATTACTTCGAGCATCAACTGATTATAGATTTAATAAATATTTTTTTAGTAATTATCATGATTTGGACGTCCCCTTTCCAATTTTATGCACAATTTAAGTTCATTGCTTCGAGAATCAAATTAATTAGTTCAGTTAATATATCTTTCTCGTGTATATTTGAGAATTTGATTTTGTTTTAGTTGAAGTATGTGTGGCATTTTTGAATAGAAAATTGAGTTCGATTCTCATTGTCCCTTATTAGTCTACTTTATACCAAAAAATACATATATTTAACTTTAAGAAAAATTAAACGACTGATAAAAAAAAACTAATAACTTAATAACAAAGGACAAAGTCAACAAAAAGCCAACGTACTAAAACACCTCACCATGAGAAGTTTTTTTATTAACTTTTGAATTTTAATCCATATTTTCTCTTAAAAACAATGAACATTCAATACACTATTTTTACTAAATATATTTATAACAATTAATGACAATAGTCCTACCCTAGTTAAAGTTAAAATCCATGGACTCTTTTTAATTTACAATTACTTTAAATGTTTACATTTGTTCTTCCTATTAATTTTTTGTGCAGATTTCAATACAAATTTAAAAATTAATAATTTTAGTTGTGAATTTTTGAAAATTCTAAAAAAATAATATTTAGAAAATATATATTAAGATAGATTTCACATGAATTGTTTTTTCATATAAGTCGATAAAAAATCATAGTTAAAGTTTTACATTAAAATTATTAAATTCTATTTGAGAACAAGATATTGAAAAATATGAAAATGGAGGTAGTAGAATGTACTTGGGCATGCGTACTAGAGAGGAAGAAAAGTGAAATTTCTCTAGTGTTACTTTGGCCTAGTCCATTCCTAGAGAAGCTTCTATCCTAATTCCTTTTATAAAGTAAAAGTGTATCTTGTGGGAAACCATTTAATGACTCTTAAGACTACACATTTTACACTTCTACATGATCTACAATTGTCAATTATTATCATTGCATATGACTCAACCAACACCATTTTTTGTCCATGGATATAATTATAATTCTAAACACAAACACTTCTCCTATTTTGGTTAGTTTAATTTTGCGCCATCAACTCACAAACATTTCTTTTTTTATTTTATATATTAGAAGTTTTTTTTTTGGTTTTAATAACTTAATTTCTCAGTGTTATTTATTCATTCTAACATTATATATATATATATATATATATATATATATATATATATATATATATATATATATATATATATATATATATATATATATAAAAGGAATTCAATAAGAAGAGTGTTGAAAATGAGAAGGATAAGAAGTATTCTACATCCTTAATTTCAATAAGATAAAAAAAAAAATCTAAGATCACGATTGAGCCAAGAACACTTATTTGTAAAAATCACTATGTTAAACAGAAAAGTAACTATGGCATGAGTTTGAAGAATGTTCTTAATTTACAATATATTATCCTTTTTTGTATATATAGTGACTAAACAAAAATCTTTCTTATTCTTCTTATTTTAAAATCCTTCTTATTTGATCCTAAGAACATGAACTTAGGTATGAACTTTGATGGTTTTGCTGCTCTATCAGGGATCTTCTCTTTGCGTGCAAGGTAAACTCGTGTTTTTTTTTAGTTAAGTAAAACCATTTCCCATCTATGTGAATGAATCATACATGGCCTTGTATATTGGATGTCTGTAAATGGTATTCTCTTGGATAAGACTCAATATCCACTCCACCCTTCTTACTTCGTAGGCATCGTTTAAAGCCGGGTGAAGTGGATTTGAATGTGCCTTTATTTCTCCTCTTTTTATCAACCTCTAAACCGTCGATGGTGCTAAATCTAAAGAACTTGCAATATCTCTAATACAAGTACGGTTGCCCATTGTTTTGGACTTTAGTATATTTGGAGGTACCACCACTATTTTCCTTCCACAATTTTTATGTTTAGAATCCACAACGTATGAGCAATCCTTTTGAAAGTCCTATGGGCCATGAGGTAGTGAATCAGTTGTTCTCAATGATAGCATCTCTTGAAATATTAGAAACTAATCTTTTAAAGTGGTTCTATGATCATCGCCTTTGTATATTGGGGAGATAAAAGATAAATTTGCCCAGAAATATAAAGACACTAATAAGAAAAAGACACGTCGGTCTTAAATAATCTATCACGGCAGAATGATCATCGCCGGATTTCTCTGTCGACATGCTGAGCATGGATCGTGGTTCCAAAGTAAACGCTTGAGTCCGAAATAGAACAAAATAACTGTAAACATACAACCCACAAAACAACACAGCGGAAGATAAAATATACAAACGAAGGTTTAAAAGCCTTAAAAAAAACAATCCAACAGGTTAGGTTGTATATAAATCAAATCCATTATATAATTCTATATGATTAGGCCAAGATCGGTATCGGCCACCCGGTGCTCAATGGCAAAGTATGAGCTCATACCCCCTCCAGTTGATCCTCTCAGATCCTACCTTCGGGAAAAAAAGACCCACTGGAGTACCAATCCAGGGGAGCGGCCACCGTATTAGACCCACGTGGCAACACCTCGATCAAGGAGCGGTATCGGCCATCCGGCGCCCAATGACACAAGTATGCTCACACCTCCCGTACGGTGATCCTTGCAAATCTCACCTCGGGAACTAAACCAACCGGAGGTACTAATCCAGTGGAGTCATGTTAATTAAGCATGATCTAATACTTTATCAAATGGGAATAACTCCTGCTTTCTACTATTAATGAGTGCTCTGTGATAGCAAAACCCACTGAGCAACTCAAACAAATCATGAAATTCACCTATAAAGGAATAATTCTAACTCCAATACATTACAATTCTTAAATAAATAATGGGATGGTCCCCGCCTTCTACTAACACTCACATTCTCTGAACTAGTCTAGGCGCTTCATTATCGATAGCTCTTTATATAAAGTGTACCCACTAGTATCTCATAGTTTTGATATAATGCATATTATATAAACAATAATGTCTTAAAGAAATTGCATATAAAGGTTCGTTACTGCGTGTACGTACTTGAAGCTGTTGTCACTCTGCAAAAGTCAAAACAATCACCAATACAGGGTTCTATAATCTCTTATGAAGTGAGCACCTACCAAATTTAAAGTAAATCTTATAAGTCTACTAATCTCATTAAGAGCTACTAAAAACTACTATTAGTGTTAATGGTGACTTGAGTGCACCAAATAAATTCTATATATTAGTGTGGTTGCATAGAAGAGGAATCCTATGGGTAATTTAGTGTGAGTCTTAATTTGTGTGATGAATGTGGAGTTTAAGTGGGTGTTGAATGCATGAAGTTATGAGGCATTTAACAAGAGAATTAAACATGGGTGTTAAAGATGAATTATAGCATGATGAATGATAGTTAATGAGAAGACTAAAGGGTGAAGATTCTTGTACGAGGCATCCAAGTAATGAAGCATTGCCTTGATCGAGCATTGGATTCTGTTTTTTGACTCTTGATGTTCCTTGAAGTTGTTTATTGTGCATTAATCCTTAGCCTTAATTATGTAATACTCATTAATGTACAAACCTCTATAAATAGAGGTCTCATATGCCATTGTACCACATCCACAAAAAACACCTTAAGCCTAAACACTAGCCTAAACTATTCACTATTGTAATTCTCCATTTGAGAGTTCATTGATCTCCTTTGATAATATAAGTGCGATACTACACACCGAAGGAAGTAGCCTTAATTGGATAAACCTCGTTAAATATTTGTGTCATTTTATTGCATTATTATCTCCTATAAACATCGATATCATTGATAGTGTAATTTGTTTGTCACAAGACTTCATACATTCGATCTTGGTAATATTATAGATTGAAACACGTCGTTGTATCTCTAATATAACATCGTTTTTCAACTACGAAAAGTATCTTTTAAACTATTCACTAGTAGTAACACATTTTTAGAACATTCGAGTACTCGCCACGCATACTTAAGCTCACTTATAAAATAGCGAATAGCCCGTGACTTAAAATGCATATTTAGACCATCCAACTTTCCAAATAAATTCAATGATAGAGTACATTATAAGGAGAATTATTTTATGAATAAAACTAGATTTGTAATACATCAAATTAAAATATTGATACTATTCACATTATTTTAATATTATTATGTGTATTAAGGATATATATGGAATTAAAATTCTTTATTCTTAGAATCATAATTTCAATAATGATAACAAGCCAACCAAAAATTATCCATAACTCTAATCAATTTCAACATCATAATGTGCTACTAATAAGATAATACTTCAACATAAACCTATGAGGAAATAAAAAGTGAAGAGGAATAGCTCACAAAGCTTTCTTAATCATGAAATACCACCAAGACACCAAAAGTAGTACATACTACTATTATTTTCATTCCTAATAATTTCAAGTCTATCCTTGTTCAATTTATTATTACTACTCTTCCTATAATAATTTTTAATTAATCCATATTCAATTTACCATTACTACTCTTACCTATAACAAGTTGTATATTAAAATTTTAACAATTCATCCAACACATACAACAATAAAAACCAAATCTAAACTTCAATAACATCATCAACCAAGTTGTCTATGTATTCTAAAACTATTGAATCACATCTTGAATACACTATTCAATCCTTATTATCAATCCCAATCAAAACCCTAAATTGGAACATTCTTGAATCACAATTTTAACTCTTGCCCATAACAACTCAATATAATTCACTCAATATAATTCTTACTAATTTAGGTATTTTTATTTTCATGACCCAAATTAACTTAGCCTACACATATTAAATGATTTTTATTTTTCTTTTATCCACTTGGGGAGAAATCCAACACACTATCCATTAATTATTTCGCAAAATAATAATATTAATAATATGAGTGTCTATTTCATATTAAATATAGCTATTAAATAAATAAAATTCGTTTAATTATTTTAAATGCAACACATTTTTACTTTTATTAATTCTTTTAAATTGATTAAAATATACATATTATGGCATAATAAATAACGAAGTGTTACAACGGTTCTCTCTCCTTTTTAATGGCAATGATAAAATCATTTTTTTTATTTTAATTATTTATCTTTAATTTGAATGTCTTTTCTTTTTCACATTATCAATACCATTACTACTTCAAACTATTATCTAATTAATACAATAGCTACTTCATATAAAAATTTTATTTTTTTTAATTTACGTGAAAAACCTCATAGTGGACAAAAATAAAAAAACGGAGGGATGAAAGTATCATCTTTTGTAATTTTGTCTTTCTTTATACTTGTTGCAAATTGTAAGTTGAATAGTAGCCTACCACTTTAATTTCAATAATGCTAATTAAAATAATAAGCTGCCCATCATTTAATAATATGCCAACCCCACATATGTATAACTTTTAATTTTGCTGAGATAATAATTAATGACATCATGTTAATCGGAAATAAGAACGATTATTTAATATTTTTCTAGTAAGAGTAGGAGTAGGAGTAGGATTAGAATTAACTGTTAAGCATACAATTACAATAATAGCTTTTGCTTTTTGTCTGATTGGGGATTTATTATTTCCTAATCTTCTAGTTTTACCAATCATTGGGGATTCATGGTGTAGTTATATTCTCTGGCACATGCAATATATTCCTCAAACACAACTGTCATACAATAATAATAATAATAATAATAATAATAATAATAATAATAATAATAATAAGTACTCCTATAAGAATTGCTTAAATGAAATTCTTCCAAATGATTGTGGAAAAAAATATTAATGTTAATTGGATTTTTAATCAAATGATCAAAATTATTATTTAGACAGGCCTGAAGAGATTTGTAGATTTCTAAAGATAGTCACAACGACAATAACAATAGTAATGTGAAGATCTTAAATTCAAAAGATTTAAAATCAAGTAAATAACCAATATATAGTTCTAATTTGTAAAGATAATATGAAAATTAATTAAAAAAAATATGGTGATGAACAATGCTAAGAGAGAATTAGTAGAAAAATTTTTAAAATGAGGAGGAATCATGAAATAATATAACAAAATGAGTGCATTAATAGGAAGTATTAAAAATTGGGTAAAGAAGTAGAGTGGATACCACATTCATGTATCATGGCAATAGTCAGACGTTGTTGAAGTTACCAACTAAGTCCTCTTGATTGTAATAGCCAATAGGATATAGGAGGTGTCTCAAGTATGAGAGAACACTCATTAGAGATTATTTATGGTGATCTAGTAAACACGTTATCGCATTATTTTTCTCTTCTAAAAGTTCATCTTTCAACTTAGTTTTATTAACAATGACCTCTTTTAAAAGGTCATTATTTTTAGAAGAAGTATTTTTTTTTTATTTTTGAAAATATTTTAAATAATAATAAGAGTGGTTTCATTTTATAGATCTTGAAAAAATATGAACGATTGTATATTTTTTTTGTTTTTTGAATTTTATTTAAATGAGAAAATAGCAATTTAAAATAAAAGAAGTATTTTTTTCAACCAAATGAAAAAAGACAAGTGGAAAAGGCAACAACAGAGTGTTGATGGAATGTCTTCAGTAGAAAAACACGGACCAATAGAATGACGATACATGGCATTTGGTTTGATAAAAAAGAGATGACCGTTTGAGAGATCAGGTCATATAGTGACCAAATTCTTCAACATTTTCCATGACCAACCTTATTTTAGATCACTGTTAATAGGCTTTTTACCCTTATTTGGTCATATGACCTCTAAATAGGTCATTGTTACTGATGCTCTTAATTCCTGTATCTTGTTTACATTGTTTCCCTTTAGGCTTTAAAGACTAATTTCGACTCAAGTCCTCATATTTAGGCTAATGAAGGTTTACTTATCAAATCACCAAATAACCACTTTTCTAATTTGTCATACTACCTTCAAAAGCGTACCTTTTACTTCAACTAGTAATAGCATTACTATTATCATTTTGATAAAAATTTATCAACCTTCAGAATTACAGTCCTTCTTTAAAGAATCAAGACATAGGAGTATAAATATAATGAATAAAAAAGTAATAAAATGAAATCTAGCTTGAATCGTCTAATTGTATTTTTAATTTTAGCTTTTTAATTTTAATTATTCATAATTCAATATTTAAATGATTAAAATATCACAATAAATTGCATAAAAAGTAAAATGGTGAGACAAATATAATATTTTGATAAAATATACTCCCTCCTAGAATTAAGTCCATGTGCTCTTATTATATATATACATATTTGAGATGATTGCGAAAAATATATCCAACATATATAACAAAGAGAAAGCTGGCATTGAGCCATTGACAATAACAAAACAGAGTACATGAATTGACTAAATGGAGCAATATTAGCAACAAGTTAAGAGGAAAGGGAATCTAAACTTAATAGTATATACAGGACTATAAGTAGAGTATGAGAGTTGGTTGTGTATTATGTATAGGATTAATAGAGAAGATTATTAATATGCAAAAAGAGAGTATAATGTTGCTCTACAAGCCACAAAAATACTTGGGCTTCGTGGATGACGGTAGCTAATACCAAGATTATGTCGCCTACTCCACTAATTATGTAACCAGCAACCAAGCTAAGTTTGCTATCGAATATGTTTCTACTGCGCTTGTGCACATTCGATCATGTTACAATAACAAATACCTGGTCAAGTAATTTTGTTTAATTTTCTCAATACTACATGCTATAAAATGGAATTGCAATTATTATGATTTCTGATTTATGGATGAACAAATTAATATTAGTTTGGGTGTAGGTTATCAGCTACTGAAAACTGGATAGTAGCAAAGGCTGTTGAACCTGTGGACGATCAAACAGCATGGAATTGCACCTTGTTTAAACCCATTGCAAATGACGGCAGCAACACCGTCACCTTCCTTCATGTTCAGCAAGATAAAGCGGTGGGGAGACGGGATACTGACATGTTTTTGTGTCTAGATCCTCTTGCCACCACTACAGCAGTATCCAAGGTGGTTGATTATGGATCATTAGTAATACTGCCCAAATATGTCACCTTTAAGGATTATCAAAACATTTACCTCAATCAAGCTTCCGGACTTCTCCGACGGCAATATCTTCGAGGTTGTACCCAATAATCTAGGTAACATACGTCTCCGAGATCACGTAAGCATACCTGTCACTGCATGCGGACGATTTCCAGATTCAAATCAAACTCCAATGCCCAAAGATAGGATCGTGTGCCTACGAGAAGACCCTGAGGATGATGACACTACCGATGCAAACATTTTGTTCCAGGCTGTTCAGGTCGGAAAAAAATGTGATGGCCCTTCGTTATCTATACAACAACTGCTTTGTAGAAAGCCAACCGATCCCCCATGATCCAGAGAGTAATGGATTAAGGCCAACAGCAAATGGATTGGTAAAAGAAGCTCAACTACAAATATTAGAGCCCGTGCTAAGAAGAGAAGTGAATGTTCTCGAATTTCATCTTGACAGAGCTAGGATCTACGATCAGACACCTATCACATATAGGAAAGCAACTTTGGATAATCCAACTCTGGTAGAGCAAGAGCATACTATTGAGTTTCACTACACTAAATTGACGACATCTTCATGGAACAATAGTCAATCCTGGTTCATAGAAGGCAGTATTGAACTAGCTAGCAAAATCCCTTTCATTGAAGAACTAAAGATTGCATTAGGAGGAGAGTACTTGGAGCAGTACGACTGGGGAGAAACTAATGAGGATTCGGAAGAAGTGGTAGACTATTACACAGTCAAAGTGCCACCTAAGACAGTGGTAATTGTGAGTGCAGTTGCAACACAAGGGAAATGTGATGTACCCTTTACTTACGTTCAGGTAGACCATATGTACAATGGTAATACTATGAGGACTACCTTGTCTGATGGTGTTTACACTGGTATGAATGCTTACAGCTTTGATTATCTCGTTGAACAAACCCATCGTTCTGCTCATACAATGATCTTCCATTGTCTCTTACTCCTTGAATTAAGCTACTTTTCTCACTACATATCAGGCATTGCATTGTATTTTTATTGCAGGCATGAATGTGGACGCTCACAATTCGCATCACATGTATGAATAATTATGGCCTCAAGTGTTTAAAGATCATATCCATATCCATGTATTAGTAGTTTTAGTACTAGTGCTAGGATAATTGATCCAACAAAATAACATGATTGGTCATTAATGTATTTATCTTTTTAATATTGATCTTTCTTAAATGGGTTTTGCAAATTTGAGTTATTGTAAACTTATTTCTTTCGAATAATGATTCATGTTCCCGTTCCTAATTATGTGCTTTTTAATATATTTTGCACTTGCATTAAAAAATATAATGTAGTTGTTATTTGTTTGCATAATTTGATTATATTCCGTTTGATTCAATTCAAATCCATCCAATTTAGTCCTCACTTTTTGTTGAAGATAGCCATTCTCACCAAATTAATACAGCTGCTCCCAATATTGAATCAGTTACATAGTAGTAAATGAATCTTTTTCTGTTTTGCCCTTTGTACACTTCACACATTTTTTTTGTTATTTGTTTGTTATTTTGTTATAGCTTTGTCAGAGTAGTAGCCTTTATATACTTGTATTGTTCTTTTCCATGTACTACTTTTCTTTTACACAGAAATAACAATTCTTAGCCATTCTTGTATTCTTCGTTTTGCATGCCTTCCATGGCTACCTGATTTCATAAGTTTCACCATTTTAACACTTTTTTAGTTCAATCGGTTTGGTGTAATTCTATTTCGTTTAGTTAAATTCAGTTCAACTACTCGTTTCATTCAAATTATTACAGTTGATTAATTCAATTAGTTCAGCTCCATTCTAATACTTCAGTCAGTAATGCAATCCAAACTTAGAAAACCTACCAAAAAGGTACAGTGTATTGCTAGCCGCTAGTTTCAAGAATGAGCAAAAATAACATTCTGCATGTGTTGTCTGATTACAGCTCAGCTTACTTTGTGTTTGCTGGTCACTAAAGCCACAACCTTTTCCCAGCAAAAAACTATTTCTTAGCTCAAAAGTACATGATCTATCAATTCCTACAAGAGATGAGTTATTGCAAGACTGCAAAGCACGTAATACATACTATAGTCATTATGAATAACCATTGACTCAGCTGCTTGGTACCTTCAACTTCAAGTCTTTATGATATTAGTTACCCGGTTAAGGCGGCTAAAGATTATTATTATTGATAATTGACCCACCATCTAAGCTACGGGTAGGCGGGTCGGGTTAAGCGGGTTTTTTGAACACCCCTAATTGAAAGAACCACTTGTCCAACTGTACATATACTACTAATGATTAACAGGCCAAAAGTAGGCCACTGTGTTGTGACTTGTGAATAACAAACGGTTCCTACCCTCTTCGGCAGTCCAATGTAAAAAAGACTGCTTCTTCATCTTTGCCATTATAAGTCAACATCGCCAAATAGCACTGGAAACTGTAAGGTTTCTCTTAAACCAATTTATAACGAGGTTTTAATAATGAATACCCTTCAGGATTCAGGATATGAGTAGTATTTGTTTTTGATAAAGAACGATACGAGAAGTACTTGTTTCTGATAAGAAACAGTCTTTTTAACACTATCAAGACACAATCAATCTTGAGGCTATAAAATGCATAAAATAAGAACCATAGTTAAATAGTTTGGACTGCAATCTGTATAAATGTAGTTAGCACTTAACACACATACACATCAGTTTGGATGTTGGTTAGGGTAAGTTGTAAGTAAAGGAGGCCTGGAGGCAGGAGCATGAAATGTACTTGGAGTTGGCTAATTGGCTTACAATTACAAGATATTAATAACATAAGATTCAACGGAAAATGGAAAAGGACCAAACGATGCAGAAGTAGCAAATAATAAGCAGGTAGCTTGGCCTTTTTCCATCAACCTCAAGTATCGCTCGACGCCGGACGGTGGTAGGCTAATTAGTGATTACATACAATTGCCTTAGATTGAGAAACATTCAGACCCAAAAGATTAAAAGTGACAGCTGTAGGATTTGAACCACGCCCTTTTGGACCAGAGCCTAAATCTGGTGCCTTAGACCACTCGGCCAACTTGTTTTATTATGACACAATTAGTACCATTTAATTTTAATCTAATAATCAATGTTATAGGTAGCAAAGAGAAATTACTGACCATCCATACTCCTCCATCCAAAAATTCTATTTATGAATCTAACAAAGTAGTGGAAGCGATTAGCAAGGGAAAATTATGCTAAATTTTATGGATTGGGTAAATAGTAATGAACAAAACAAATTGTTGGGGTGTTGCAGTGATAATCTCTTTATCCTGCAACGATAGTTGTTTCCTTCTATTTTTGTCACTTCTGGCATGGGAATCAACAACATCCTCCCTTAGAAAGTTTCGATCAAATCACCTTTGAGATCGTGCTACTTCTACAATATTTTGGGCAAAGTTAGGGTCTGGTGTGTGCCTTGGCCTGTATTGCATTCTGATTCTCACTTTGCTGGATTGAACTGCTCTTTGTCTATGATATGAGCTTTGGAACGGTTGTTTGCCATCTTGGTCAAAATTCTTAAAAATATATTTTTTGGCTAAGAGAGAAACACTAACCCTTCTTTTAGTGCCAAATTGTTCATGTTAGAGACCGAATACAATTAAGATCACCTTGATGACGCTAGTTGCTTTGTGTGTCTATATATATACTCTATTTAGGTTGTTGAACATCATACTAATATTTAGACTTTTGAAAATCAAACTATATTTTCAAAATGATTTTTTTAAAATTTCAAAAATAATCTTGTTAAAGAAAGAAAGAAAAGTGGACTTAAATATTATGTGGTCAAAAAACGCAAATATATATATATATATATATATATATATATATATATATATATATATATATATATATATATATATATATATATATATTGTATTTGATCAGAAAACCCAGATATTTAACTTTTTTAGATCAGAATCAGGGCATGATTTTCACTATCTAAAAAATCGAATATCCAATTTTCCAACTATAATCTTAACAATAACTACTCCCTTCATTTCAAAATTATAGCTCTATTTTAGTATTGTTCACCAATTAGCCCTGATTTACAGTTTATCTTTAATCTATAAAACATTAATCATTAACAATAAAAATTACTCCCTCTCTCATAAAATGTCATTCATTGAAATGAGAAAAGAAAAAGTACCCCATACAGTTTGCAGACACACTAGGAGTACAATTTTAGGAATCTCTGACAGCTTAAAAAAAGTAGACTGAAACTTTGGAATCGTACTCAATTTGAATGCCATAACTAATGTCATATAGACTTATTCACAATTTATGTATCAACTCCTTATTCCATATTTTTCCTGTACAAATTCTACAGCTAACTATAAGGGAAAAAATATCACCAGTTGATACAAGGGAGTCAGAAATGTGTTTTGCGATTCAAGACAAATCACGGTTGCACAAATTATAACCTGAAATTAAA
Source organism: Amaranthus tricolor (assembly GCF_026212465.1). Lineage (NCBI taxonomy): Eukaryota > Viridiplantae > Streptophyta > Magnoliopsida > Caryophyllales > Amaranthaceae > Amaranthus > Amaranthus tricolor. The sequence goes on along the minus strand of NC_080060.1, from coordinate 169,788 downwards.
GAGCTTATGGCAAAGCACAAGAAAGACAAGAACGCCATACTAACTGATGCACTAATCTTCTCGGTAAATTCGTCTTTCCCCCAATTAGATTGCCAGTTAACAACCCTTGAGGCTGCTGCTGATGAGGCTGATATCAGAAGGTATGCCTGTATCTGCAAGTTCAATGAACAAGCGTTTTAATAAGATGCCAAGCAGATTGCAATCCAATTCAACAATTTGAAATCTGAATATTTACTTTATATAAGAAACTGAAATTATCTTCTCATGGTTCAAATTGTTTTTTTTACAAGGATTGATATACATGACGGACCTCTCTGCCTCACACCCGAGGAATGCACCTTCCTCAAAGTTCTCTCAATGTCTCCTATGCTAATATACGTCCATGTATAAACCACACTACCATCAAACTGCATGGATAGGACATAATATGTGAAGATGGTGGACCGTCACACATCCACATAACTGCTTTAGTGTGAAGTTATTATATTCAAGGCCTGGCAGCTTAAATGGACAAATACAATTGTTAAAGAAAGTATATGAGATACTCATACTTGCCTGATCCATAATAAATTCAAATTGATAGCGGAGATGGTGGTTGATCACATGTTTTCCAGTGGCTAAAAGTTTGGTTACATCGAATGCTTGAAACGCAGAATAAATGAACCCAAGAATACTCACAGATAAACAAAACCTGCAATGAGATAGTTATCATGTCACTTTATTTTATAGAGAAGTGTGTAGCTAATATGTTTTTTAGCGAATTATTGTATTTAGTAGATAATAGTATGGGCAAGCAGTTTATATAATTATAGTTCAATGGTAAAAAAAACCTTCAACGGAAACTAAATGCAGTAATATAAGAACAAGAACAACATATTATATGCATATGCAAATAGAGGAATAGTAGACATTGCATAATGACACCATATGAAGGTAAAAATCCATCAATACATGACATTTAGGTACATGACTTGCACATAAATATTGACCATGATTCAGAAATTGTTCAGAGAAATGAAAGCATCTTCATTGACAATGATGAGAGTTGGCTGTGAACAGAGAACACTAGTTGACAAAAAGGAAAGGGGCAGAAAGATTAGAATTGAGGCGATTCTTCTTTTGGTTACTAAAGGGACAAAAAAATCATATAATTATGGTTGTTCTAGTGGTAACATTGTTTTTTTAATAACCAAAAGGCCAAGAGTTCAAACATTTGCCTCTTTAATTTTCACCTAAGTTTATGGCTCAAACTTTTACGGTTTTGCCCTCCTTAATTTTTCTTGAAAGTTTCACCACCGACTAGAAGGGGATTGGATGAGAGTAAGAGAGAGAGAAAGAGAGGGAGAGAGAGAGAGAGAAAAGATGGTGAAAAGTAGGCTGGACAAAAGTCATAATTGCGAAAACAGAAGGGAACGGGAAGAGAGAAAGAGAGAGTAAGGCGACGACTGATGAGCCAAGGATGTAAGAGAAGAGGTATATGATGAGCTAAGGCAGAATATGCTTAAGTTTCGAGTGTTGAAGAAAATTCTATTGTGAGTGACTCTTTTCTTTCATATTGAATGTGTATAAACATCCACTATTGGAATGCACATAGTGGATTACATGGTAGAAAGTAGAAATTTTAATTGAGCATGAGGTGTTACTTGATTTCACCTGTGAACACATGAACTTCAAGTTGTTTATGTGCCAAGATAGCAAGACCATCTATTTTGTGGTAAGCTATTTTCAGTTTTGCACACTAGTTAAAAGCAAGTTGTTGATATACATTAAGATCTTAAGTTCTTAACCATGTGCTTGGTTAGTGGCCATTTGGAAATTAATATAACTTAAACAAGGTTTAGGATTGAAATTCTTTATCTTAAGCTTCGTGACATTTGCTGATTTGCTCTATACAAATTCAAGGGGTGATGTACCTATCTTTGTAACTCTAAACTTCCTACTCCTTCAGGCTTTAACAATAGTCAAACCACATTCATTTTATCCCCCACCTCTAAAAAAACCATGAACAACAGACTACACCAAGAATCCAACAACTTTCCTGTCATCAAACACCTAAACAACTAATTGTAGCACCTAAAAGTCCGGAGAACAGCGTCCTCAAGGCTCACATAAGACCTGAAGTGAGAGCAACATGGTTTCAACGAACACAGGTCACTTCAAAGTTCAAAACCAAACATGATAGTCAGCCAGTAGTTCATCAAAAAGCTCAGGTTTTGCAAAGCTAGAAGAGTGACAAGGCACTAAAACATGTGGTATTGCAAATAAAAGTCGGGGTTTTAAGTTAACCCTACCAATAATGAAAGTATCAAAACACACCCAAGTGAGAGAATATTCATCGACACCATAAAAAATGGAGATTTCATACCCAACAAGTTAATTTTAATTCAGCATCAAACACCAAAAACACGCCTTCCACATTGGCATCGTCATCTTCTAAAAATTACTCCTAACAAATGAATACTTTTGAGTATTGGAACCTATCCCTGGTAAATCAATATCAAGAATCAAGGAAACAATCATAGGAGATAGTAGCATACCCAGTCCTATTTGGCTGACAAAAAGACCAAATGCTATTCTCTTTGTACAAAATCCTATTTTCCTCAAACATACTGAAAATAATTTGCCAAGATTGATACGATGCTAAGAACTTATATGAATGATGCAAACAACAAAGAATAAAACAATGTTTGATAATGTAAACTAAGCAAAGAGACACAAAGATTTAAAGAGGTTCACCCAATGATGGCTACGTCCTCCGTCGTGTGTAGTTTCTATTTTTATTATATCAATCGAGTATAAAATACTCTTACAAATCAAGTATTACAATTGTGTAAGAGATAAAACAAAAGGCTATGTGTTTGGCTTAGGAGTTGTGTTTGATGATATTGATATGTGAATGAGAGCTCTCTATTTATAGGAGAGATCACACTAAGTAACATTAAGTATATTAAAGCTATGAATAAATGATAATGAAATAACCCCAAGTACTTGAAGAGTTAAAAACAGCATCCTAAGAGTATCAGGGACTTCACTCGACCAAAACAGAGGTTCGCTCGGTCGAGCGGTTTGGTCGAGCGGGCTACATGAAGTTTCTGGTTGCATTCTGTATGCTCGCTCGACCCATCCTGAGCTCGCTCGGTCGAGCGGCACTACAGAAGGCTTCTGACAGTATTGCTCGACTTGCATAGTAAAGCATCTTAAATTAAACCTTTGCACTTCTTCGTTAAGTCCCATAACTCCCATGAATAACTCATACTTCATCACCTCAATCCATACTTTTAATCACCATCATAAATCACAATCATCAAGACTCAACTTAATACACCCACATTAACACACTCATGGGATTCCATCTCAAGAGTCAAGAGTCACACATGAATGCATACATCGATTCTGCACTCAAGTCACACGATACCATTCATAACACATACAACTTCAATCAAACACTCCCTAAAGTTAATAAAAGGTAATAATTTTCCAATTGATAGAATACCGCTACTATTTAGCGCTTTCATCATTCGTGTGTCTTAGAAGTACAATCAATTTGTTGTCAACATTCATTTATTCCAAGGTTCCAAGCAAAAAATGCAGCATAAAAAGCTTGAAAGTTAAACATATACAAGAAGGAAAGGTAGAATTTAAAAAAAAAAAAAAAAAAAAGTGAAAAAAAGAGGGAAAACAAAAACCTGTATTCTTTGTAACGATCAAAGGAATCACCACTCCAGCCTTGAGTTTTATCAGCAGCCATAACAGAAAAGGAAATCAAGCAAAAGACAATTTCCAAAACCCTAAGCCCTAAATTAACCTTTTCAAAAACCCCAGTTACTCTTTCAAATTTGCTTACATTTATATCCTTAACAGCACCAAATCTCACACCAACTCTGCCTTTTCTCTCTCCCCCACCAGCAGTTTCCCCAAAAACGACACTGGTTTTGGGCGGCAGTTCTTCTCTACGATTAAAATTAATGATGTGGCGAGGTAGCGGTTGAGGTTCATACTGAGGAGGAGTAGAGAAAGAGGAATAATCGGGTGTGGTAGCATCCTTAGTAAAAGGTGAATTTGCAGGAGAGTAGAAACTTTCAACAGGTACAATAGCGCCGTCAAAGCTGTTGTGAAGATGATCGTGATTGAGATGGAGATCATGGATAGGCGAGTCAGAGCTAATGGGTGAGTTGGATCGCAGGGGGGAGTGGGGCGACTCGGAAGAATTGGATTTAGAGTTGGGCTTGAGTTGAGATGGTTGTGATTCTGATAGTGGTAGTGGTCGTGGTAGCGGCGGTTTCTGGTGGTTTTGCATATTTTAAAATGTGGAAGGAGAGTCTCAAACAAAAAGATGGAAAGGAGAAACCGAAGTGGGAATATTTCTACAAGTATTTACGAGTAGTTAATTACTCTATTATTATTATTATTATTATTATTATTATTAGTATATTACTACCTTTTATTCAACATATTAATTCCATTTGCTTTTTTCTCATTTGTTCCATTGCTTTTTTTTCCTCATTCGTTGAGACAATATTTTAATCCTTAATCCTTAATATCTCTAATTATGCTTAATTAAAAATTAAAAAAATTTAATATTAATAATTTTTGCATTGAGCCGAATCAAACAAATTTTAACTTATAAATTAAGAATAAAATACATAGTAAAAAGTAACCTAAAAGTAAATGAGACAAATAGAAAGAATGAGAGAGAATATTATATTATTATTATTATTATTATTATTATTATTATTTATTAAAACGTGAATATTTTGAAGCTTTTGATCACTATTTAATTTAGTTTGATGATAATGTTGGTCATCGTGGGTCCAATGTTCTAATGCTTTAATAGTGGAGTAGTATTTGAATGGGGTATATACCAAAAGCCGCAACAAAAGAAAGCAAAACCAAATTGTTTTCTATCACTTGGAATATTTACCTTTGGTCTTTGAGTTTGCATTAATGATTGTCTAAGTCAAGTCAAGGCTGAAAGCATGACCCACTTGATAAAGTTAATAAAATGTTAGATTTTTTATGATGAAAAGCTGAGATTATTATAAAAAAAAAAAAAAAAAAACAAAAAGAATACAATATTTACTAATAGTCTATTACAGTTTGCATTTTCCCACATGAGAGAAATAGAAGAATTGATATTAATCAGAGTTTGAGAGTCTCTTAGTCTCTTACAGTTCACCACCATCCACCAATATGGCAAAATGCAGTAGTACTAAATTGATATGTAAAAAAAGATGAAAAAAGAAGCTAAGTAGTAAGTAGTACCTAGTACCTACAATTAGGGGGATTATAGCACTTGTATATATTTGAGGATGGTTTCTTGTAAACAGGTATACTCTTTTCATCTATAAACCTCACTTCTCCTGGGCTGAAAGAAAGATCTGTGTGCCTGTTAAGTCATAAAATCATTATCAAATACAAATTTGTGTTGATGTAATAATTAAACATGCTTACTAGCAAGTAAGTTGTACCTTCGAAGATCAAGTCCAAGTAAGCCAGCCTGTAAAATTGTTAAATTGTCTGAATCCGGAGATACAATGATGACAGTGTCTCCGGAGTATTGTGTTTCAAGGATTGACATCAGTTGTGTTACACGTACAAATACGTCTTCTACGCTCTCATTTGGGGTTCCATCATCAATCGCAGGCGGTTTTAGGTTCGGAGATACACCATCTGTTGCATAAACCTGTGTTTGTTGTTCATATATCAATTTTAATTACTAGGCACTAGCTCCTATATCTATATATATATATAAGTTGAATTCAGCAATGTGTTTTGCTCACAAGTCACAATCCAGACCTCGGAAATAGATTCTAATGGCTTGCCTTCATAAGCTCCTAGGCCACGAGCATCCAGAAAGCTATATTCAGGAACTATGTGGCTACATCATGATCAGTTCTTATAATTACTCATTCCAGATCCAGTTTACCATTAATTAGATACCAAGTATAGTAAATTAATTTTACCTACGATCAATTTTATTGATCTCACCAATAATCTCAGCAGCCTGGTAAGCTCTTTGAGTGATAGAAGGCCAAATCCAACAACTCCCTTCACAAGCTCCCATTTTTTTAAGTTCGAAACCTGCCTTTACACTTTGTCTCTTTCCTTTTTCCGACAACCCGCTATCCACACTCGTTTTCGCTACGGGATTCGTGTTGATTATCCCTAAGCTTTCATACTCAGACTCCCCTGACCTTACCAGATAATACCTTCATAAATCATATCATTCTTTTTTTTATTACCACATCACAAACTCTACAATAAACACAAATTAATTAATCTCAAGGTCTCAAGGATTAGAATTTAGAAATACCTGTTGTTGAGTCGAAATGGGGGCATTTGGAAGAGTCCACGGGCATCTGCAGCTTCTACTAATTGGGTACTGAGGACAGAGAAGCCTGCAATTGCATTGATACACGCAGAAACTGAAACTGAAACTGAGGCCAACACATCACGCCGGTTCATCACATTACAAGAATTAATTGGTGATGCTGAGGATCTGGATAAACATGGAATTGATGCTTCAATTTGTGGTGCTGGAGCTGCCTTCATTTTGAGTTCCATATTCTTACTAATAAAACTAATTCCGTCTTTTTATTTTATTTTTTTTTTATATTGAGTCGAAGTAATTGTTGTAGTCACTAGTGACTAGTGACTAAGTGAGTGTATTCTTGTGTTTAAGTGTTAATGAATTTACTGTTGAAGAAAGTCAAGAAAGTGACATTGCAACGATTAATGATGTCAACAATCAATCACACTCTTTAGTAAATGTGTTTAATGAAGCATGTCACTTTCTTATTAGACTTATTTAAATTGGATTGCATCATATAAATTAAATAATGGACGTATCCGAATTAAAAATTCATTAGACGTACCTTGATCCGCTTTATCAATTATATATTTTTCCTGGCCAAAATAGTTTTTAACCAATTAGGAAGAAAGAGGAATAACTATTGTATATATGTTTGTATAGTTACATGAGAAGAAGTTTGAGCATACTTATGAGAAATAGAGAATGCAATGGTAATCCATTTGATTTCTGGTTTAACACCAAGTTTTTGTGTTTATTGTTAATTCTGTGTCTTTCATTCAATTGTAATGGTGTTTATTTATATAAAAGTTCAAAGAAAACTGCTTGAAGTAACCGCTTCTAATAAGCAACTGCCTTTGTAACTGCTGCTATACTACTTACTTATGCTAAATAACCGTAATACATGTAACCGTTATACATAAATCTGCTATACATACTCTAACACTCCCCCTCAAGTTGGGTCGTAGGGTCACCAACACCCAGCTTGCATAGAACCTCTTCAAAGAACTGAGTTCCAACTGCCTTGGTAAGAATGTCGGCTAGTTGATCCTTGGACTTAACATGTGGAAGCTTGATTACTTGGGCTTCTAGTTTCTCCTTTATGAAATGCCTGTCGACTTCTACATGTTTGGTGCGATCATGTTGAACTGGATTTTCTGAAATGTTAATAGCCGCTTGATTATCACAGTATAGCTCGCAACTCCTTTTAGGAGGGAATTCCAATTCAGTTAGTAGCTTTCTCAGACACAGGACTTCTGTAATTCCCTTTGCTATACCCCTAAACTCAGCTTCTACATTAGACATAGCAACCACCTTTTGTTTCTTGCTCCTCCAGGTGACTAGATTTCCTCCCACCAGAGTAAAGTAGCTTGAAGTTGACTTTCTATCATCTCTATCACCTGCCCAGTCTGCATCTGTATATGCCACAAGATTAAGATGACCATTCTTCTGATATAAAATTCCCTTACCAGGGCATCCTTTGAGGTATCTGAGAATTCGATGAACTGCGTCCATATGCTGAACCTGTGGTCTGTGCATCAACCGGCTGACTACTCCTACTGCATATGCAATATCAGGCCTTGTGTGAGCTAAGTAGATTAGTTTCCCTACCATACGTTGGTACTGCATTCGATCAGCCAGTTTCCCTCCTTCAATTATCTGTAGTCCATGGTTCATCATTATTGGTGTCTCAACGGGCTTGCAGTCCAGCATCCCTGTTTTAGTTAACATGTCTAAAACATACTTCCGCTGGGATATGAAAATTCCTTTGTTTGATCTGAGAACTACAATCCCTAGAAAGTATTTCAGTCTACTAAGGTCTTTCATCTCGAATTCTTGGAATAGTTTTTCCTTTAGATTGGCTATTTCTTCTCTATCATCCTCGGTAATGATCATGTCATCGACATATATTATCAGACATGTTTTTCTCCTTCCTTTTCGTCTGAGAAACAAGGTGTGATCTGAATTGCTTTGCCTGTAACCAAACTTCTTCATTGCAGAGGTAAATCTTCCAAACCACGCTCTAGGGGATTGCTTCAACCCATACAAAGCCTTCCTCAATCTACACCCCTCATTCTCTGAGAACTCTGATGTGAACCCTGGTGGGGCTTCCATGTACACTTCCTCCTGTAACTCTCCATTCAGAAATGCATTTTTCACGTCAAATTGATGAAGAGGCCAGTCTAAATTTGCTGCAATGCTGAATAGAACCCGAATTGTATCAAGCTTAGCAACTGGAGAGAAGGTTTCTGAGTAATCAACTTCATACGTCTGGGTGTATCCTTTTTCCACGAGTCGAGCCTTGTATCTTTCAATCGTGCCATCTGATCTGTATTTAATAGTGAACACCCATCTACATCCGACGACTTTTTTTTTATTCGGCAAGGTGCACTTTTCCCATGTGCCATTCTTCTTGAGAGCGTTAATTTCTTCCTCCATAGCTTTTCTCTAGTGAGCGGAAGTTAGGGCTTCTTCAACTGTGGTCGGGCTTTTGGTTGCATCTAGGGTTGCCTTAAATGCTAAGGCACTCTGTGATGAATTTCCTGTGTCAGACTTCTCAATAGGATATCTCGAACGTTTTGCTTCATACTCAGGATCATATCTCCTTGGAGGAACTCCTCGAGTGGAACGAGGGGGTAAAACATATGATTCACTATCAACATTTTGACTGTCATGATTCCCTGTTTCAACTGTGTCTATGACAATTTCTTCATTCAAAGTGACATTTTCATTGTTAGTGTCTTTTAGAACAGTATTATCAAAATTTGTGTGACTCACCTGATGATGATCAGACAGGACTGGTAGTGGCAGAGAAGTGGACAAAACATCTTGGTGAGGTGGCTCTGTAGCATTGTCTACTTGATCTTTTGGGTCTAGGTTGGACAACCATGGAGTGACTAACCATTTGAGATCGTCATTTTGCTTCTCCCCCTGACATCGAGGATGGTGGTAGTAGTATTCATTCTCGAAGAACTCACAATCCATGGTTTGAATATAGCTATGAATTAGATCTTGTTAGGGGATCATAACACCGATAGCCCTTCTGGTTCCTTCCATATCCAATAAGAACACATTTGACTGCTCGTGGCTCAAACTTATTACGTACTCTTGCTAGACAATGAACAAAAACTGTGCACCCAAATATACGAGGGGGTAAAGTATGTGAGGAGGGTATAGAAAAATGAGTTTGTAGAGTGGCTAGGGGTGTGTGGTACTGAAGGCTCTTTGTGGGAAGTCTATTGGTAAGGTAATTGGCAGTAGCGATGGCTTCAGGCCAAAGATGAGTGGGAACATGAGAGTCAAGCATAATAGCTCGAGTCATCTCAAGAAGTGTGCGGTTTTTTCATTCTGCCACACCATTTTGTTGGGGTGTATTAGTGTAACACCCCGAGATTTTAATAATGAAATTATTTAATATTTTAACAACTTTTAAAGATTTTACAATTTTATTAAATTATTTCTGAATTAGTTTTAATAAATTTCTTTCATATACAGATTTAAATGTTAACATATATATATATATATATATATATATATATATATATATATATATATATATATATATATATATATATATATATATATATATATATATATATTAAAAATATAGTTACGACTTCTCAAATAAAGAGAATCGAGATAAAAATAAATAAATAAACCTAATAATAATAATAATAATAATAATAATAATAATAATAATAATAAAACAAGTATAAAAAGCCCATGAAACCCTAAATATTGAAGCCTAGCCGTCATCCCTCCCCCTTCTCCTCCTTCTTTCTCTTCTTCTCCCTTCCTCCCTCACTCCCGCATCCTTTTCCCTTTCCCACGCCCAGCAGCTGTCGGCACACTCACCACCACCGGCTTGCTGCACGACCCCACAGAGACGCCGACCTCTCTTCCCTCCTCCACGGCAGTAACTAACAGCAGCCGACTGCTTTTCCTCCGCAGTTCTTCGCGCCTTCACAGCAGCTCCAGCAGCCGGTTCTTGTCCTCCCTCCACCGTCAACGGAGCTCCTGCACCGCCACCACAACCTCCACTTACCCCTTCATCCCTTTTGCTAGTCCCATCTTTGTAAGCCATCTTCTTCCCCTAATTGATTTTCATTGTTTTGAATGGGAATTTGTATCAAGTTTATGGATTTTGTGTTGATTTTTGTTTATTTCTATTAAATTTTATGATGGGTAAGAGTTTAAGTGATGATTTGAATATAGCTATGAATTAGAGTTAAAGTATGAATAGAAGTGATAATAATTGTACTACTTTTGTGCTTGGGGATGTTTTAAAACTTGAATAGATTGGTATGAGATTTGAATATATTATTTGATTGTGAATAGGTGATAATAGTTGTTATAATTGAGAATATTAGTCACAAAAGTGGTGTTGCTGGTCACTTGTATTATAAAGATGATGGTGGATATTGTTATGTTATTGAGTATTATTGTTAGTCGATTGTGGTATGGTCGTGGTAATTAAAGTTGAATACTATCATTGTTGAAGTAGGAAGAAACCATTGTTGCCATTTTTGTTTCGAATTATTTGGGGAAGTGCTTCTTTTCATGCCTTCTTGTCATCATGAGTAATCTTGTACATTGTAGTAAACGATATCATAACGTGAGGCTATCACTTATCAATATCATCATAAGTTGCTAGTGTTGATCTTGTTATACAAGTGCTAGTAGCCTAGGACATTTCATAGTGACGAAGCCTTATACTTTGAGCCTCATTGGTTTATAGAAATTGTCATATAATGCACTTTATTATTGTGAAAGCTTACTTGATTGTTGGTTTAGTAGATGGAAAGACTTATGTTGTATTGAGTTAATGATTTTGACTTGTATTGAATGAGTTGTGTGCGTGTTAGAGTAATCGAAAACTCATGTTGAATGGGTAATAGCGGTTACTTTGGTATTTAGTTTGGTATGGCAAAGTAGTTAAGGGAACTTATTAGTTCTACTCATAACTTGTATAGGTTCCCAGTTCATAAGAGGAAAGTAGAACTTAATTGGGTGATTTTTGTAACTCTTGGTTGTGCAGTGACGCTTGCAGGTACGTACACGCAGTAATTAATTATCATATTCATTGTTTCAAAGTATTATCCATATTTCATGATTATATGCATTGCATTAGAATTATAGAACGCCATAAAGTGAACTATGCTAGCGTTTAGTCATAATAGTAATATAGGCAAGTAGAATGAAAACATTAGGAGACTATGAGAACAAATTTCTAAATAGTAGAGAACGCACCATGGTTGTGTGTGGTATCGAAGTGATTTCCTACTTATTGAGCCTTAATGTATGATTAGTTAGTGTGACTCAACTGGATCATGTTCGATTGATTTAATAGTCCCCTAAGTGAGGTTCGACGGGACCACCGTAAGGGGGGTATGAGCATGCTTGGGTCATTGGGCGCCGGGAGGCCGATAACGCCCCTTGACCGAGGTGTTACCATGCGGGCCTTGCAAACCCCAATATGGTGGCCTCTTCACTGGTTTAGTACCCCAGTGTGTTAGTTTTTCCCGAAGGTAGGACCCGAGAGGGTCATCTGGAGGGAGCATGAGCTCATACTTTGCCAATGGGCGCCGGGAGGCCGATAACGCCCTTGGCCGTGTCACTATGCCATGAATAGAGAGAGGATCCACTACCTTGAATATACCTCGAGAGATTAGTAGCTTCAAGGAGAAATTATGAGTAAATAGAGGTGCTTAGACAGATGAGTAGACTCGTTATTGCCATACTAGATTGTTGTCTATAGTTTTGTTCAATGACTCTAATTGTTATAAGTTTATTAATTACTGACGTGTATGTGTTTGTTGTTGTTTGCTCATGATTCTCTATGATGTTCCTGCTATGACACATCTGACTATGGTCATTATGTGGAGCAGCAGGGGGATCATAGCTTGACATGACTGGTATAGGAGCTTCTTTTGTTTTGCATTGGGGGAAGAGCGGAGTACGACCGTAACAATTGTGTACAATTGTCTAATGCTTGTAGCTTCTATATTACTTGTAAAGTTTTCTTTGGGATTGTATAATTTGTTTTGTATGAAGCCATGTGACTCCTTGTATGATCCATAGTTCCGCTGCGTAAATTGAGAATACTCCTTTAGTATCCGTCAGATTGATGCGTTAACACTGGAACCACGATCCTCGTTAGAGTTGATGATTTGAGGAGCCGACGATGATTCTTTCCGTCGTGATGTATTCTCGAAGGCATTAAAAGCCTTAGATTAATTTAGTTATGTTATCCATGTATATATTCTCGTCACATCCTCAGTTTTCAGCAGAGATGCTGCCGAAATTTCCACTTACTCACCCTTTTTAATTAATCTTTAGCGTTTATTCTAATTATTTTCCCTTTTCTTTTTATGTAACATCCGAATTTCCTCCCTTCCTTCACGATTCTGGTTTCGTTTAAGGGGTTGGAAATTCAGGGGTGTTACAATTAGGGCAAGAGGTCTGATGTATAAGGCCTTTCTATTTAAAGAATTGTTGCATGTCAGAATTAATGTATTCTCTATCGTTATCAGTTCGAAACATGCGGGGTTGGGTTTGGAATTGAGTACAAATCATATTATAGAACTCAACAAACACATGAAACACTTCAGATTTCTGTTTAAGGAAGTAAATCCAACTCATGCGGGTGCAGTCATCAATAAAGGTAACAAAGTATGAAAAACCATGTAATCCTACAACGGGAGCAGGACCCCACACATCAGAATGAACCAGCATAAAAGGCATATCAGTTTTATTCAAACTATTAGATTACGAATGTTTATGACTCTTTGCAAGAATACATGTTTCACATTTAAGTTCAGTTTTGAGTCCTACAAAATTAGGAAAAAGTTTTTCTAGATACCCTACAGACGGATGTCCTAGACGTCGATGTCAGGTCCATAGTTGTCGTTCCTCTGACCCACGAACAAGAACCGCTTTGCCTTTTTGAGTCTCCCCTTCTAAGTAGTATAGTCCACCTCTCTCAATACCATGTCCAATAATTTTCCCCGTCTGAGCATCCTGCACAATACAACACCCGGGTTTTATGAGAACAGTACAATCAAGATCCCTAGTAAGTTGATTCACTGATAATTATTTATGTGATAGGTCAGGGACAAATAAACAATTTTTTAAAGTGAGGTTTTTTGTGAAGGAAATACTTCTGGCTCCGCTCACTTTAATCCCTTCCCCATTAGCGGTTTTAATGATGTCTTTCATAGGTTTGTCACGAGTCAAAAAATCTCTCGGGTCATATGACATTGTATCTGTAGCACCGCAATCAAAAATCCAACTCCCTTCGAGAAAAGATAAATTATTAAAAGAAGTCGAAAATTAAATGGGAGGATTTGTGGCTTGGGAGACACGTGACCCTTCCCCTTTTATAAAGGGCTTGGGCCATATGTATTCACTCCCCACTCCCCTTAACCCTAAACCTGCTTTGTATTTCTGTGTGGGAGCGTCGTTTCCTTCTTCTTCCTCGCGTCTGTGGTTTCCCTTTTCTTCTCTGATACTTGTGACTTGCATGGCTCCTCCTTGGTTTTCCCTTTCCTCCATGGATGGGGGTTCTTCCCTGCTCCACCCCACTGCCGCTCTGCCGGTCCGGTGCTGATCGGAATATCGTGCCGGCTTCTTTTCCCCCTTTTCTTTGTGTCTGGCCACCATTCCGGGTACCCAACGAGTTTAAAGCATTCGTTTTTTGTATGCCTTGTACCTCCACAGTGGGTACATTTTAGGTGAGTTTTATCATCCTCTCACCGGTAAGTCCTTCCTCTAGCCGAGAAAACTCCACCGGAGCCCGATGATTCCAGATTTGATGACGGCTCCGTTTTCATGATTCCACAGTGGGTACATTCTTTTTTTTATTACCACATCACAAACTCTACAATAAACACAAATTAATTAATCTCAAGGTCTCAAGGATTAGAATTTAGAATTACCTGTTGTTGAGTCGAAATGGGGGCATTTGGAAGAGTCCACGGGCATCTGCAGCTTCTACTAATTGGGTACTCAGGAAGAGAAGCCTGCAATTGCATTGATACACGCAGAAACTGAAACTGAAACTGAGGCCAACACATCACGCCGGTTCATCACATTACAAGAATTAACTGGTGATGCTGAGGATCTGGATAAACATGGAATTGATGCTTCAATTTGTGGTGCTGGAGCTGCCTTTATTTTGAGTTCCATATTCTTACTAATAAAACTAATTCCATCTTTTTATTTTTTTTTTAATATTGAGTCGAAGTAATTGTTGTAGTCACTAGTGACTAGTGACTAGTGACTAAGTGATTGTATTCTTGTGTTTAAGTGTTAATGAATTTACTATTGAAGAAAGTCCAGAAAGTGACATTGCAACGATTAATGATGTCAACAATCAATCAGACTCTTTAGTAAATGTGTTTAATGAAGCATGTCACTTTCTTATTAGACTTATTTAAATTGGATCGCATCATATAAATTAAATAATGGACGTATCTGAATTAAAAATTCATTAGACGTAACTTGATCCGCTTTATCAATTATATATTTTTCCTGGCCAAAATAGTTTTTAACGAATTAGGAAGAAAAGAAATAACTATTGTATATATGTTTGTATAGTTACATGAGAAGAAGTTTGAGCATACTTATGTGAAATAGAGAATGCAATGGTAATCCATTCATCATATTAGCACAATAGCTTTTTATTAAGTTGTAGTAGTGAAGAATGTTATACTAGTATATCAGTTCATCAAATTGATTTTATGTTATTATGATTGATATGACAATTCATGAATGCATTGGGATAAAAAATTTTATCTTTATGAATAGTATTGTAATAGACTAATAGTACTGTAATGTTTAGTATAAAAGCATCACTCTTGTATTGTAAATGGATGCAATATATTGAGATACGAAGCATATATCAATTCCTTATATTACTTTTCTCCTTATATTCTTCCTACCTTTTAACACGTTATTCCTTATATTCTTCCTACCTTTTAACACGTTATCAGCACTATTTTTTTCGCTCTCAAAAATCCAAGAAGGTAATATTTTTTTATCAAAACATTCTAATACATTTTTTTAGCCACAATATGGACCAACAATCAAACAGTATCAATATTATTATTCAAGGTGTTACTAACACCGTTCTATACTTTATCCTTGAAGAAAATTATATATCTGTTACTATCAACCCAGCTAATAGTGGTTCAAACCAACTGCAAAGACATAATTTAAATAATACCCATATAAATGAAAACTCAATGCCAAGTCCCAATAATGCAACTAATCCACCAGCACAACCACTTACTAATCAGCCACCACAATCTACTGATAACCCACCAGCCCAACCTGCTAATGATCCTACAGTCCCACAAGAAAGTAATAAAAGAAAAAATGATGAAGGCGAAGAAACTAGTATTAAACGTTTTCAGACTATTAACCCATAAAATAATTTATTTTAATAATGTCGTTTAATCTTTATGTTCGTTTTTACTTTTTCAGCCGCCTATATGGACTGGCCAATATTATTTTGTAATGACCGCCTTTAGAGACTGGCTAATTTAGCATTGTTATCGCCTTTATAGATGGTTTTATCTCTATTTATCTGATCATGTCATCATATTATGTGCATATGCATTTGGTTACTTTAGTCTATAAAATTATATACATCAAACTTTTATATATTTACAAGTATATAATCGCTTAATAAACTCATAAAATTTAATTTCACCTTCAAATAAATAAAAAAAAATATGTAAAAGAAAAATAAACATTATATCTATATATATACACACATATCATTCACGAACAAATTTCAAACAAATAAATTTATAATAACACAGATTATTAGCATACATGATTATATTAGTTCTACATAACATAAAATTATTTTTTAATTGTAAAAATATCACTCTGGGATGAATGCCAGAGTGGTCCGAAAATTATCATTTAAGTAAATCGTCAAGGGTTCGATTCTGAAAAAAAAAATAATAAAAAAAAATATACAATAAAAAAAATTTTAACATTTTTTTTAATCTTGGAGATCAATAATGAAAATGGTATTTTTACCCTCTATAAATAGGGTCTTCTACCCGTCACAAACACACACACACCACTTACACCTTATCCCAAACACAATAAATAAATTTTTTTACCCATAAATTCTTTCTTCATCTTCTTCTTCCTTCAACCATCAATGACAAACAATACATCTACAAACACCCACATCAATCCAATTGCCAACAATATAATTAAAATACTAGAAGCATTTCTTATCATTATATGGGTTTAATTGTATTACTCGTAGCGCTAATGCTCTACCTGATTATTCAAAAATAAATTATAAATCTTGTATTTGTTTAGCAGTTTGTATTTTGTTTTATCATCTATTAATACTATCTACTTTATTTTTATTTATGATTATATTGTGCTTATTATATTTGAGATATTAAATCAGGGGAGATAATACTAATATGCTTTAATATCTCTAATAAATAACCTTGTCATTTTCTCAATTGTAGAAAATAATGGCTGATCTCAAAATGAGACTTCAATGCCCTGGAATTAACAGGAAACAATTTTATACAATGGGCCTCAGATGTCAAATTATATCTAAAAGAAAAAAGCTTATTATACACAATAATTGAACTTAATTCCGCCGACAAAGGAAAGGGTATTGAAAGAGATCCCATAAAAATTGAGGACGATAAGGCAAAAGCTGCATCAATTTTGAGACATCATTTAACCTACAGTCTCAAACACGAATACACCAATTATGAGGACCCAAAATTACTTTGAGAAGAGCTAAATGAAAGATTTGACCATAATAAAAGTGTACTTCTCCCAAAGGCCATCGATGAATGGCGAGAGTTAAGATTTCAAGATTTAAAATCAATTAGTGATTATAATTCAGCCCTTCATTTGATAAAATTAAAATTAGTCTATTGTGGACAAATAATAACAGATAAAGAAATGATAGAAAAAACATTATCAACCTTTCATGTAAATAACATTTTGTTACAAAAATAATATCGTGAAAGGCAGGAAATATCATGAATTGCTGAAAACACTTCTTGTTGCGGAACAAAATAATGAACTATTATTGAAAAATCACAACAGGAAACCTGTGGGGACTATGCCCTTTAATGAGACAAATATGATTGAGAGGAATATACGCCAGCGAGCTCGTGAGAACTATTTCATAAGAGGCAGATGTCGTGGAAAATATCACGAAAAGAGCGGCATGAATACTTTTGAACAAGGAAATTCCTATGGCAGTGGTCGTGGTCATGGTCATGGACTTGGTCGTGGCCGCGAACGTAGCCACATTTGTGAAAGAAATATATTTACCCCCCCAAATGATAATTTTAAACAAGTCCAGAAACATAAAAGCACATGTAATAGATGTGGCATGACTGGACATTGGGGGCGAACTTGTCGTACCGCCAAACATTTAGTGGATTTATATCAAGCTTCCCAAAAAAAAGGAAAAGGGGCAGAAGCAAATTTTGTAAATGAAGCAAGTACATCTGGGCCCACCTTAGATGTCTCTGATTTCTTTAATGAGGATGTGAACCTCCACAAACTTGATCCCCAAAAAGAAGATAATTACATATTTTGAGATGACTAGATGCATTTTTTGTTTCTCTAACTTGTTTTCATTTGATAAGTTGTAATTCTCTACTTATGTTTTTGTATTGAGTATTTTAGCTTTATATTAATAATATAATTTTTTTTTCTTCTCTTGTCTTAGAAAAGGAAATGTCAGTAAATGGATCAACATTTCATTGCCTCCTGGATAGTGGAGCAACACATACGATATTGAAAAATCGAGAATATTTATCATACCTAAAATTGCTTAAGTCAAATGTCAATACCATATCAGGAACAACAAAATTAATCAAAAAAAACTGGAAAAGCATGCATCATACTCCCTATGGGGACAAAATTAGTAATAAATGATGCACTATACTCGAGTAAATCTCGAAGAATTCTTATCAATTTCAAGGCAATACGGCAAAATGGTTACCATATGGAAACCAAAACCATAAATGAAAAAGAATTCTTATGCCTTACAACAGAAAGTAATGGAACGAAAATAATCCTTGAAAGGATGCTAGCATATTCATTGGGGTTGTATCTCACTCATATACGCCCGATTGAAATAAATGTGATAAGACTAGACAATAAGGAGCTATTCACTCTATGGCATGACCGCTTAGGTCATCCTGGCACTGGGAAGATGCATAAAATAATAGAAAATTCAGTCGGGCATCCACTAAAAAATATTAAGATTACCCAATCAAATGAACTCTTATGCACCTCTTGTTCTCTTGGAAAATTTATTACTAGACCATCAGTAAATAAGATTGTTATTGAATCTCCTATATTTCTTGAAAGAATTCAAGGAGATATATGTAGGCCAATTAATCCACCATGTGGACCTTTTAGGTACTTCATGGTCTTAATAGACGCTTCCACAAGATGGTCACATGTAAGCCGTCTATCAAGTAGAAACAATGCATTTGCAAAATGACTTGCACAAATCATCCAATTGAAAAATCATTTTCCTGATTATACAATAAAAAGTATTAGATTGGACAATGCCGGCGAATTCACATCTCAAACTTTTAATGATTATTGCATGTCAATTGGAATTAAAGTGGAACACCCTGTGCCACATATTCACACACAAAATGGTCTTGCTGAATCCTTAATTAAGAGATTGCGATTAATTGCAAGACCACTTCTAATGATATCAAAATTACCATCATCGGCCAGGGGTTATGCAATATTACATGCAACATCATTGATTAGGCTAAGACCTACAACTTATCATAAATATTCGCCAATGCAATTAGTAGCTGGTCATGAACCAAATATTTCACATTTGAAAATCTTTGGATGCGTAGTATATGTGTGTAACATTTGGGAATTAATATTTTAAGACGAGTAAGTTTAAGAGAATTATCAGTGCGAGAATGATCTTAAATACACATGACATGAAACATTCTCAATTTAATTTCTTCCCTCTTTTCCTTTTGTTTTATTTTGATTAAAAACTCAAACCCTTTCTCCCTCTCTCACCTCGACAAACCCAAAAACCCCTTTCTTTTTTCTTACTCGTATAAACTCAAGGAATCAGGCACCATTCCTTCTCTCTCTCTCACGTCGACAACCCAGAAGCCAAGAGCACCTCCCCTTCCACGACATTTCTCTTTGAAACCTTCAAATTTGTATTTCTCTAAATTTCTTTGAAGAAAACGTCAATGGTTGCGAGGGCATGACTCGTTCTTCTTCCCTCTGAGCTTCGAAGGACCTGCGTGTGAAATCAGTAAGGTCTTCTTCTTTCCTTCGTGATTTTCTTCTCTTCGTGATTTTCAAGGTAGATTATCTATACTTCTACATTCTTGATTATTTTGTGTTAATTATGGCTAATTGATCTTTCTTGCTCATTTTTTTCCTCTGAATTTGAACCACAATGAGTGTAGAATCATCTGAAAATTTCCCTCCTTGACCTAGATTCTGCCGAATTAGGGGAAATTCGAGTGAGTTTGGGCAGGTTGTGTAGACATTAAATTCAAGCGAAAAACAAGCATTGAATATGTTCTTTCTCGTTTCTTGTTTTTGCTAACAGAAGGTAATCCTTCTTGATCTCTTTCTTTTGCTTTTTCTTAATAATCATGCTCTTATTCATATAAAGGTTAGTTTCATTGGCATACTTTTACTTGCTTAATCCTTAACCATGAATTAAGCCCTAAATATTGATGAATCTAGTGATGATTGATATGTGATTACAAGAGATTGTGATTGAGGAGTTTTGAGAAAGAATGCTAAAATCAAATGTAGTTTGGGTTTTATGATGTATAAATGGTAGATTGTGGAATATTGAAACAATTTGTTGGAATTATTAATTAGTATGTAATTTACAAAGATTAGAATATTGATAGGATGTTAGATGTAGAAAGATTATGGAGATTTGATGTTCTTGAATATTAGGAGATTCTTGTGAAATTACTAATGGTGGATAAATCTTGTTATTGTTATTAATCGAATAGTTGGGTAAATGTAAGTGTTGGATATGACCTTGATTTTATACGATTGGTTGTTCTTGAGAGTATCTAGGGTTTGTGTGGAAAATATTAGTTGAATGGATAACTTAGCTGTGTTCTTCTTTTTGGATAGTTTGTTATTCTTGATTGATTTCTAGGTTTTGAGTCTAGATGAACATAGAAGTGTTTGAATTGGAAATGCAAAGGGGATTGTGGAGACGTACGATCTTTACAAGAATATAAGCTAGTTTTAAATAAGGTTATATATTTTCTAATGATTTTGGGGATTATAGTTAGAACTTGCGCAATCTTTGAAATTAGAAATATTAGAATAGAAGATGGAACTAAGATGCGATCTTAGGAAGAGATGCAATGAGCTATATGAACCTAGTTTGTAGTATCAAACGCTTTGTTGTGATGTGATGTTTGTTATGCTTCAGGAGGCGACATCATCGAGGAACCCTTCTCGTGATTGCGGAGAACCAGACTTAGCTTCTGGAATCGTCTTTGGTGAGTAATAGCAGTCCCTTAAAGGGTCTGATCAGACTGCATTCTTGAAAATAAACTTTTTACTAAAGCTCTTTTGAGATTGAAAATTGTTGAGACAAATGTTGTTGTGACTGCTTATGTTGATATTATGATATGGTCAATGGATCGGGCTTGCGAGCTGGTCATTGATGGAGTTGAGGAACATTGTTCCCTACTTCCTATTTTGAAGCGAATTGTCATTTAGATATTGACTAGCTTCATCCCAGAGTGACATAGCCTTAGAGCTATGAATGTTCCTCTCAACTAATCTCCCTGTGCGCACATAGATCTAGGAAACTAATGTTGCTTTTAAACCTATGATTTGATTTACTGTGTTTTGTCATTTTGGATTATTACTTCTCATTCAGTTTAATCTGACCTTCTGTTTTTTCCATCTTTTAGCTTGTTTGTAGATCGGAACCGGTCGGGAAGGATGGGTTAGCGGAGGTGATTAGAGGTTCTAAGGATGTATATTGAGCTGAGCATGTAGGAATTTGTAGATTTGTATTAGGATTTTGGATAAATGTATATTAGATTTGGTTGTGTTGGTTATATTTAACTTGTAGAGAATTGAATGATTATCTCGTGTTTTAGTTAGATGTTTGTTTTGAGATTTAGCTGAGATGGTCATGTTAAAGAGCTTGTGACCCCTTTGCTCAAGTTTTGGAAGTATGATTTCAGTTTCTTCGGAAATGAACCCCGTGATGACCCTGTTTACTCAGTCAACGGTAAGTCGGGTTGTTACAATGTGCCCATTGCTCCCCCTCAGGCCTCAACATACAAAAATGAGTCCACAAAGAAGAATGGGAATATGTCGGTTTTGAATCTCCATCAATCATTCGGTATCTTAAACCATTAACTGGTGATCAATTTCAAGCTAGATTTGCTGATTGCTACTTTAATGAGACAATATTCCCATCCTTAGGAGGAGAGAATGTGGACATACAGAAAAGAAATATGGAACTTATTTGGAAAACAACACATTTAGAATATTTAGACCCAAAAACAAAATCATGTGAACAAGAAATACAATGAATTGTTCATTCACAAAGTGTTGCTAACCAATTACCTGATGCATTCACCGATACTAAGAGAGTTACAAAATCACGTATATCAGCAGCAAATACTCCTACTCGAATAGAAATTCCTGATGAAAAGGCACAAAGTGATGAAATTGTTGTGCAAAGAAAGCGTAAAAGGCCACTTGGTTCAAAAGATTTAAAACCAAGAAAATAGAGAAAACAAGAAGGTGCACCAAATGATACTCAAAATGAAAATGAGAATAAAGGAGAAAATCAAGATATCTCCAATAATGAAAAAGATGAAAATTATGAAACCTCAATAAATTATATTTTCTCCAAGAAAAAATGGAATCGAAAAGGGATCATTCCAAATGAATCCTTTGCTTATTCTGTAGCTACTGATATAATAAATGATAAAAATGGTCTTGAGCCAATGTCGATAAATGAATGCAGAAAAAGAACTGATTGGCCAAGATGGAAAGAAGCAATTGAGGCAGAATTAAAATCATTAGAAAAAAGAGAGGTTTTTGAGCAAATTTTTACAAACTCCAAAAGGCATAAAACCCGTAGGCTTCAAATGGGTATTTGTAAGAAAAAGAAATGAGAAAAATGAAATTGTCAAATACAAAGCTAGACTTGTAGCTTAAGGTTTTTCTCAAATGCTAGGAATTGATTATGAAGAAACATATTCCCCAGTAGTTGATGCAACCACACTCAGATTTTTGGTAAGTTTAACAGTGTTCAATGCTTACACATGAGATTGATGGATGTCGTAACTGCGTATTTATATGGGTCACTCGACACAGACATCTATATGAAGGTCCCTGAAGGACTAAACTTACCAATAAAGAATGTACCTAGAGAAATTTTTTCTATAAAATTAAAGAGATCATTGTGTGGATTAAAGCAATCTGGGCGAATGTGGTATAATCGTTTGAGTGAATACCTTATGAAAGCAGGATTCAAAAACAAACAAATTAGTCCATGTGCATTCATCAAACGATCTCAATTCGATTTCGTAATAATTTCTGTGTATGTAGATGACTTAAATCTAATTGGAACTCCAAGAGAAATTGAGATAACAACTAAATATTTGATGAGGGAATTTGAGATGAAGGATTTAGGAAAAATTACAAATTGAACATTTGAAAAGTGGAATATTTGTCCATCAGATCAATTATACTGAGAAAGTTTTAAAACGATTTTACATGGACAAGGCTCACCCACTAAGTTCCTCAATGGTAATACGATCACTAAACATAAAGGATGACCCATTCCGTCCACAAGAAGAAAACAAAGAAATTTTAGGCCCTGAAGTGCTATACTTGAATGTCATTGGTGCTTTAATGTACTTAGCAAATAATACAAGACCTGATATAGCATTTTCTGTAAATTTATTAGCTCGGTATAGTAATGCACCAACAGAAAGACATTGGAATGGGATAAAACATCTATTTCGATACCTAAAGGGAACTATAGACCTTAGATTATTTTTCCAGTCAGGAAATGATGCCATACTCACTGGATATGCTGATGCAGGATATCTATCTGATCCACATATGGCCAAGTCACAAACTGGATATGTAGTTACATATGCAGGAACCGTAATATCTTGGAAATCAACAAAACAAACTCTAACGGCTACATCCTCAAATCATGCAGAACTTATAGCTTTATATGAAGCCAGCCGAGAGTGTGTATGGTTGAGATCCATGATCAGCCAACTCCAAAAAGATTGTGGCTTAAACGGTACAACTAGGGCACCAACTACAATTTATGAAGATAATGATGCATGTATCAACCAAGTTAGAGAAGGATACATCAGGGGAGACAGAACAAAACACTTGTCACCAAAATTATTCTTCGCACATGATCTGCAGAAAGATAAAAAGATAAAAGTCCAAGAAATTTAATCCTGTGAAAACCCCGCTGATTTATTCACAAAGTCACTCCCGTCAAAGCAATTCGAGTATTTGGTACGCAAGATTGGAATGTGCCGATTTCGAGACATATGTTAACTTCAGGGGGAGAAATATGCTCACTGTACTCTTTTTTTCCTTTGATCAGGTTTTTTTTTATCCCACTGGATTTTTCTTGATAAAGGTTCTTAATGAGACAGTTTTAGGACTATGAATATCATAATAAAATTTTCCACATATATGTAATGCATTCAAGGGGAGTATTATAATTAATATGACAATTCATGAATGCACTGGGATAAAGAAACCTATCTTCATGAATAGTATTGTAATAGTACTGTAATGTTTAGTATAAAAGCATCACTCTTGTATTGTAAATGGATGCAATATATTGAGATACGAAACATATATTAATCCCTTATACTACTTTTCTCCTTATATTCTCCCCACCTTTTAACATGTTTATTAGTCATGACCCGTTATGTAGTAACAATATCAATAGTATTTGTTAGAATTATAGCAATAATATGTATTTAGTAGAAGTATTTACTATATTTAGTTGATATTCATTCCTATATGGTTATATCTTATAAGTGTAATAGAGGAATATCCTCTTCCTATTGTGTAGCCTAGAATTATGCCTAAGATGGAGCTTTATAATCTTTATATAATTAGATAGATTTTCGTGTTGCTATGAATATTTACTAATATGAATAATAATATTATTTTATAAAATTAATTCATTTTACAACATAAAGTTAATTAATAAATCTTTGTATTTCTTATGATATTATCATTATCGAAGCGAATAAATAATTTATTATACAACAATATTAAAACATATACTCATAGTAATTATTGATAATTAAGACAAAAAAAATTTAAAAAAGTCTTCAACTATGATAGATAGGAGGGAGGATTCAATTGAGAAAATAGTCAAATTAATTAGCTTATTCATTATAAGAATATGATGATGATTTATTATCTAAGTTAAAATAAAGATTTACATGTATATTGTTTTTTTGAGTTTATATAAGAAAATATAGTATTTTAATCGATCATTACATATAATTATAGTCAATCAACACATATTATATGTTTTAATGAGTCAATTGTTTTTCTAAATACCAAGTCAAATATAAAAAATTTTCCTGTCAATAATAGAAAAAGGCGGAAAAATTTTTAATGACAGTGTGACACGTTTCTCAAGTCGTTTTTTATTATTATATTTTATTGATTTACTGATTGATTATTGATTGATGATATTATCATTATCAATGTGAATAAATAATTTATTATACAACAATATTAAAACATATATTCATAGTAATTATTGATGATTAAGACAAATAAAAATTTAAAAGTCTTTAACTATGATAGATAGGAGAGAGGATATAGTTGAAAAAATAGCCAAATTAGTTAGCTTATTCATAATATGATAATGCTTTAATATCTAACTTAAAATTAAGTTTTACATGTATATTATTTTTTGGTTTATATAAGGAAATATAGTATTTCAATAGATCATCACATATAGTTAGGGGTCTTCATTAGCGGGTACCTGGAATTTCGAGTACCCGGTTAGTCGGGTACCTCTTTTAACGGCCCGTGTCCCGACCCAATTAATGTGGGTACCCAAATTTCGGGTATCAAGATTAATCAGGTCGAAACACTAGGTACCCGGTTAAATTTTTAACAATTTTTATCAATTTTAACCTAGAAAGAGAACTCTAATTCAACAAAATGAATATTGAAATTCATTACTCGTGATTTACAAGTACAATCTTAAAAGATAAAAAAAATACAACCCAAAAAAATAAACAAATCTTTCAAAGATTTAGAAAATTGATTAATTTACTTCATTTTTTTTTACTGCACAATCCCTACATTTTAACTCAACACTCTCTTTCTCAATTTTTTAAGCCTAAAACAAACATATTTAGAAGTGTAGAATTAATATTCCAGTTATAAACTTAAATTTATACAACTATGAATCATCAAATAAAAAAACCTACCAAAAATAAAAGAACTTTTTCCATGAATATTGCAAATTTAAAAAATAATTCCCACTTTGCTTGAATTGGGGAACTATTTCCCACATTACCGTTCACGTAGGATAGTTGTGAATTATTATTATTATTATTTTTTTTAATATAACCGCTACAAGAAATGGCGGTTTTGTTTAAGGATCTGAGGTAAACCGCTAGATGAAATGGCAATTTGTGAATTTTCAATTCTTTTTTTTAAAAAAATAAATAATATAGGGTAAATCGCCACTTCAAGTGGCGTTTTTGTAGGAGTACAAAACAGAATGTCGAGCATTTGTGCAGTTTACTCCATTTCCCTCTTTACTTCTTGCTGCCGGTTTGACCTTAAAAAAAAAAAGTCTTCTTCACTCTCATTTACTTCAAATTTACAATTCCTCACATTCAACTAAACTAATCAACTACATTCCCATCTTCTCCTAGTGTGTACTACTTCATTCTCATCCTCATTTAAGGTATGATAAAACCCTTTTTTTTTTTCAATATGCAAATTGTTTTTTTGTTCATTATTGTTTTCAATTGAAGTTATAAATACGTTGATTGTTTGTTACATTCTCTTATTTTCATGATTTAAGCTTACATTTTACACATTTGTAGTTGAATTTTAGGATTTGGTTTGTATACATATAAAGTGTTTGATGAAATGCTTCAATGAAAGTTTATTACTTTGTAGGGTTAGTTTAATGATTTTAGTATATATTCATGGTATTTTCAGCTTTTATATTTCAAATGAACCTTCTAATAAGTGTTCTAATACCTTAATATCACAAATTCTTATATTCAAATTTACACTTCCCTTACTCACAATCAACAATTAAGTGTATGTGAAATCACATGAAAAACATGTTTGTATTTGCAGAATATGGATCATTATCCCATTGTAGTGTATTGGGGTGGGGAAGTAAGTTATACTGGATCTGATGTTGGGTATAATGGAGGATCAAATTCAGTGATGTTTATCCATCGTCAAAATACGACATTTGAGGTGTTTGTTAGCAAAGTCTATGATGTAATTGGTTGTGATCGCAACTCTTTTATGTTAAAAATGGAGATGAAATACCCGGTGACTGGGAAAAATGTGTTAGTCCCGATTAAGAATGATGAAAGCATAATTGCTCTTGCTTATGCGGCATCACAAGCCCCTGGAACGGCAATGGAGGTTTATGTTGAATTGGTTGCAAATTTGGATAATGCAAAGGAAGTCATGACTAGCATGGAACTTCCAGAATCAGGTCCTAGTGTACGCCATGATACATTCACAGAAATGTTAAGTAACCCAAATTACGTTAATGAGCACTTGGATGAGTTTACCTCTCCAACTCATTCATGTGGCATTGGTGGAGGTGTAATGAACACCTTTTCCACGAGTCACTTGGGTAGGCTTAATGCGAACAAGGTTGACTCTTTAGATCATGAGGATAAGCATATTCATTATGATTCAGAAGAGGATGATGAAAAAAGAGACGCTCTAGATGCATCGATTAGAGATGGTGCTCCATCTCAAGATTGGCTTAGAATTGATAAGGTTGATCAAAGATTAATTGATGCATGGATGACCTGGAACGATGACAACTCCATGAATGAAAATGGAGACTTTAGGATAGGGCAAGAGTTTAGCTCTTTAGACCACCTTAAGAAGAATGTTAAAGCATGGGCAATTTCTAACAATAGAAACTTCCATGTAATTGAGTCGGAGCCTTCAAAGTACGTCACCAATGCACTAACGCGGAGGATATAGGTTGTGAATGGAGGATGCGAGCTGTTATGACCGGAACAAGATCATTTAAGATTGTGCGATATAAGGGTCATAATCAAGATTGCTCAGTACATTACAGTGATGACCATTCCTCCTTACTTTTGAATTTGTTGCTGATCTTATCGTGGATATGATCAGAGTTGATCTAGCGTTTAAGGTGAAGTATTTAGGGATTGGGATAAGTCCTTTGAGGAGCTTCCAAGGTACCTACAGGCGTTAATGCAATCTAATCCAGGAACAGTGGGGCTCTTTAGACCACCTTAAGAAGAATGTTAAAGCATGGGCGATTTCTAACAATAAAAACTTCCGTGTAATTAAGTCAGAACCTTCAAAGTACGTTATCCAATGCACTAATGCGGAGGATATAGGTTGTGAATGGAGGATGCGAGCTGTTATGACCGCAACGGGATCATTTAAGATTGGTTGGCCAAAAATAAATACGGATTTGTTATAACATATAAGAGAGCTTGGTTGGCCAAAAATAAGGCTGTAACAAAAGTATTTGAGGATTGGGGTAAGTCCTTTAAGGAGCTTCCATGGTACCTGCAGGCGTTAATGCAATCTAATCCAGGAACAATGGTGCAATGGGAAGTCCAACCGACAATGGATCCTACCATAGTGATATTTAACCGAATTTTTTGGGCTTTCGGACCTTCCATTAAAGGTTTTCCCCACTGTCGTCCCCTTATTTCTACCATAGCTGATCCATCAGTGCTTACGCTTCAGGCGACACACAGGAGCATAGCTGCGTGGGAGGACTCCACTTCCCAATTGGTTACTCGTCAGCACTATCAGGCGAGTACGTTACAGTGGGAGGTGGATGACAGGGTATTAAAGGTAGTCAAGCTAGCTGGTTTCAGATACATTCATAGGTTGTTGGGCGGGGGCTTAGAGCTCGATCGATCTCTTATCACTGCATTGGTGGAGAGGTGGAGGCCGGAGACTCATACCTTCCACCTCATAGTTGGCGAGGCAACGATCACGTTGCAAGATGTGGCAGTTATAATGGGACTGCCCATTGAAGGACAAGCAGTGATAGGTCATGGAGAGGGAAATTGGCCAGTTTTAGTTCAAGAGCTACTAGGGGTGTGGCCTGAAAACCCTCAAGACCCCACACAGTCGAAGATCATCGTTGGATCTTCATTGAAGCTGACTTGGCTCCGAGAGCATTTTAGCGCGCTGGAGGATGACGCGGATGATGTGACGGTTGATAGACATGCGCGAGCTTACATCTTGTACCTGTTTGGATGCATCTTGTTTCCAGACAAGAGCGGCGACTCGGTACAGTTAATCTATCTCCCTCTATTGGGAGACTTGGAGCGCGTAGATGAGTACAGTTGGGGAAGTGCTACCCTAGTGTATCTGTATCCTAACTTATGTCGAGCATCTCGTAAGGGTGCAAAGGACATTGGTGGCTGCTTAATGTTGTTACAGATATGGTCATGGGAGCACATTCATATAGGGAGGCCCATTATTCGGACGATTCGACCGGATGGGCAACATAATCAGGAAGATGACGCGGATGATTTTGAACCGGTGTTAGGGTCACAGCATCGGCGCGGGATGGATCCTTTAGCGTTGAGGTAGCAACACTCAATCCACTATTCAAATTCTTAATTTCACTATTTTATGATACATGAAAATGTTAAACAATGTTTATTTGTTTGCAGCTGGCTTCGCGTATATCTTTCGAGATCCCACTCCCCACATACTCTCGTCTACTACAGAGACGCACTTGATCGACAACGGGACGAGCAGGTTATTAACATTTACTATTTGTATTAGTTATGAATATATATTATTGAGCATATTCATTTCTATTACAGATGACATGGCAGCCTTACACAGCGGCTAAGATGGACGCTCTGCCGCAAATATGTACATCGGGCCACGAGATTTGGAGATCGCGTTGTCCACTTATTTGCTTTGACATCGTCGAGCTACATCTTCCGAATCGTGTCATACGTCAATTCGGTTTGGAGCAGGTCATTCCGCAAGCCTGTGACACCCAACCTCAACTACATGTGATCGATCGGAGGACATAACTTCACAGGTCATAGCTCTACCTCGTACGACATAGATCGCATGTAGATGCGTGGAATGACCGAGCATCTAGATTGGTTCGAGGACATAACTTCACAGGTCATAGTTCTGCTATGTACATGAGTTGGTACAAGCGTATCTCCATATTACGCCTAATGAACACCACATTTGCGCAGCCAGAATCACATTACCATCCGACATCTACATTACTGGTACGTCTTCTTTTAACACTCATAACATATAGTAATATTTTTAAGTGACTCTTTTAACAATATAATGATAACAAACAGGCTGAGCGCATCCGATCGGTGCTCATACAATGCAATGACACGATTCAAGGGGCCTCTACATCGCCAGTTGATGTGGGGTATCGGCTATGTTCTCAGACCCTTGGCTCCATTAACGCGTCGTTAACGGATGCATTGAGTCAGGCGGGTTATGAGTACCTCATACCGACTCCACCCGTCATTGGCGAGGTAGATGACACAATCCACACTCCTTCTCCACGGAGTTCAGCCCACCGAGGTAGTTCTTCTGGAGGATCCAGTTCTCGGCTGTGATACACGGACATGGCACTGAACAGGCGTGTCGCGTGTCGGACACGTGTCGGACACAAACACACGAAAATCTGTGTCCGACACGCCAAATGAAGTGTCCAATATTTTAATATTTTTTCGGACACGCGGACACGGCAAGGACACGGAAGGGACACGGCAAGAGTCAAGGACACGTTTTTTAAAAAAAAAAATTAAAAAAAATAAAAAAATTGAAAACAGATGAACAGTTAGTAGTACACTCGAACTCTTCCTCCACGGCTCCACCTCCACTATCGCTGCCGCACTCCCGCACCATGCCACCGCCGACTGCTGCTCCATCACAGACGCCTTCCGCTGCTGCTGCCTGGTGCTTTGAGCCTTTGACGTTGTCGGTGCTGCACAGCTGCTGTGGGTTGTTCGAAATCAATGGCAAGAACCCTTTTTCCTCCTTCCATAATCAGTAATTTGGGAAGAGTAATTTGAAAGGATAATGAATAGTGAAATAGAGATGACCAAATTCTGATTTTTCATGGTTTTTGTTGTTTTGTCATTTTCCTTTTTTTTTTTGCCATATAAACAAAGATAATAGAAGGTAGTAGTAAATAAAATGAGAAAAGGGAGGAAGAACCAAACAATTAAAAGAGAGATATATTAACCATATACTTAGTTTGTATGACTAATTTTAAATATTTATATTGTTTATTTGGTATTTATTTGCATTTTATGTGAGTTTTATGTTTTTAAAGTGTTTATTTACATATACCAAATGAAAGATTGTAAAAGTATCTTTAATTTGATATATTTATTATATTACCATTTTCGTGTCCCCGTGTCCACCATTTTTAAGTTGGCGTTTTCCCGTACCCGTGTCGTGTCCGTGTCCGTGTCCGTTTTAGTGCAACTTAGGTTCTCGGTCCACAAGAGGTCGCCAGCGTTCATCTACTCGAGGTCGGTCTTCTAGATCGCCATCGACATCCGGTACTATGTCGCCATTCGTTCCCCCAGCTTCCATCACCACTCCTCCTCCACATGACCACATCCATTGGCTCCGCAAAGGATCATCACATATCAGCGTGCTAGTCAACGACGAGCTCCTGCTCTTAATGTCATTGCGGAGGTTGACGAGTTCACACCACCATCATCCACCGGTGCGAAAAACAAAAGAGGCCGGGGGTTGTAGTAACAAACTTTGTACATTCTTATATGATTTGAACTTCTTGTATGACTTTCTATGATTGTAATATATCTTCGCATTATTTTCATAATTAATTTTTTCAAATCAAGCTGGTTCGTAATTGATTATTATGGAATAGATGGTATTAAACTAGTTTAATGCAGGTTGCGCTTCAATATTTAGGGGAAATGAAAAAAAAATTTATTCCAAGTACAAGCAAACCGCCACATGAAGTGGCGGTTTACCAAGGACCAAACCGCCACATGAGATGGCGGTTTGCCTTGACCAAACCGCCACTTCATGTGGCGGTTTAGTGCTTAAGGCAAAACGCCATCTCAAGTGGCGATTTTTTCTGAAAAATAAAAAAAAAACAAATTTCCACGTGGACGGTATTGTGGAAAATACTTTCCCACATAATGCAAAATGGAAATTATTTTATTTTTTAGCAATATTCTGGGAATACTTTCAAAATAAAAAGAAATGAAATAAATTATATATATAATTACCAAGAAAATCAAAATCAATCTAACTGGACTTATAACATCCATACCCATTAAACACAACATGCTATACAAAATATCATCTTCATCTATCCCCAATTATTCCTTTTTCCGGGTGGGGATGACAGATGGGTCGGCACACCATACTCTTCACCCAAATAATCTCCGGTGGTTGAGATGCCATAAATGGCCTACTTTGACTTCCACCATTTGGACCAGAAGCCAAGTGAAATCTAACTTAAGGCAGAACAAAGGACAAAACCATGTGAAAAGTAAGAACAAAAACGAATGAAAGTGAGATGAGAAAATTGAACAAGATGTAGAAATTGAGAAGATAGAAGATGAGAAATTGAGAAGAGAATGTAACATTTGTTTGAGGATTGAGAAACGACACCTTGAAAGAACAAAACTAAATAAATAGTAAAACAGCCTTAGAAAAACACTAAAAAGGGTGTTTGGTTCTTTTTAAGCGGGTCACTGGGTACCCGCTTTCTTTAAAATTTCGGCCCATGACCCCACCCGGTTCAGGCGGTGTACCCGACCCGCACTTTACAACTTTTTTTAGAAATTGACCCGCCATTTATGCTGCGGGTTGACGGGTCGGGTCAAGCGGGTTAGCTACTGGCATCTGACGTACTGTTAATTGCAAATTTTACTTTTATCTAATAGTTATATCATTTCTAGTTGTTCTAGTAGCTAAATTTGTACTTTATTCAGGTGATAAAAACTTGCCGTTATATTCTGCAAATATATTTTGTCAATATTCCTAAAATTCTACCAAATAATTTGTACTTTTATCTCGACTCGATTTATTCGGATATCCATATAAATTGCACCAGGACACGAACTATTAAAATGGAAACCCAACTATTCGGGTACCAAGCTTACACCCCTATATGTGATAATGTGACGGGTAACTTGGTAAGTCCTTATATGACCCACCATCTACAAAATTCTTATGCATGTATATCCACCCAATTGAATTG
Source organism: Amaranthus tricolor (assembly GCF_026212465.1). Taxonomy (NCBI): domain Eukaryota; kingdom Viridiplantae; phylum Streptophyta; class Magnoliopsida; order Caryophyllales; family Amaranthaceae; genus Amaranthus; species Amaranthus tricolor. The sequence continues at coordinate 136,933 of NC_080060.1, read as the reverse complement.
GTAAGATGGGTATTGATTCTAACGTTTTATGGACACTAGATCAAATGAAAAAATAGATCCTCTTATAAAATATCTAGAATGTAAAAGTAAATTATAAAATAAGAATAATTACAAGTTATATATATATATATATATATATATATATATATATATATATATATATATATATATATATATATATATATATATATATATATATATATATATATATATATATATATATATCAACTAGAAAATTTACAAGAAAACTTTTGTAGTTTTGCTTCCAACATATTTTCTCCATTCTGAAATATTTGCTACGTTATAGTTATTAACAATATTTATCGTTCAAGCTTATTATATTGCGATTAATGTGTAAAAAAGTATAGTCAAGTAGAATCTTATTTGAATTGTGTTATCGCATACTTTCATAATATTAACCTTTTATAACTTTTAATTATGTATAATTTAATATATAAATGATTAAAATAACACATTATATTAAAACAGAATGAAGGAAATATATTAATGCAAAAGCAAATTAAATATTTTAAAAAAATATTGATTTAGCGTGCTTGACTCTTTATTGATTAAGCGTGCTTGACTCTTACTGAATAAGCCGTTTTTAGTATAGGAAGTGAGCATGATGCAGAATTTGGAGCAAAATAAACGCGTTTCGCGTGGCGGGATACATTTTGGTCTCTAAATGAAAAGGCTTCAGTAGACTTTTTCGTTATTATACAAGTAACAAGTCCAATTTTGTTGGTATAGTACATACTACTATTTATATAAGGAATTATATATAGATCTATATAAAAAAAAACCTAGCTTGCTAGAAATCAGTAATGTCATCAACTTGAGATTAGAGTTCATATTTGAATTTGATAATAATGAAAAGAAAAGGTGGTAGAGCTTGTTCATCGAAGCAGCAACAACAACAACAAGAAAGTAATAATAGTCGTGAGAGATTCAGATCCAGATCTCAATTCAGTGAATTATGCTCTGACCTCACGTCTACTATTCCACAACCACTTCACTCCTCAAAGCCCGATCAGGTATACCACAATAATATGATATATGTATAAGATTCATGGCCGTGGTTTAGTAAGGGCAATGTGAGCTATCATCTAAGGGACCAAGATCCTAAATTTCTTAAGGCCCAAAAAATGTATTTTCATATACAAAATTGATATTATAACATAAATTAAATTTAGGTATTTATATTTTTTGATACGTAATATGAGTTATTAAAGCATTTATATAAAATAGTTAAAATATCAATAATACAAAACAAAACCAGTATTAATTCAACACTTCTAATATTTGCCTTGGAAATATAAAATACTTATTATATTTTATTATGCTAATCTTATTCTTTCTTGAAAACTTAAAATAATTACTTAAAACGTTAATTATTTCCAATTTTCATGCTAAATTATCTTAAAAACTAAAACATTAATAATTAATGGAATTTATAGATTTTTATATACATCCCTTAGGTTGTAAATATTAATACCCCTTATATTATTTATTATGTATTAAGTTTTTAAGGGTTTTTTTTATCTTTTGCTCTGGGATCCAAAAATAAATGAGACGAACCTGATAAGATTATCAGTACTTTTTAGGTAATTAAGGTAAAATAATTAAATTTAGTTGCATCTAGGTCACTATAAACATATACTACAATCTTTTTTAACGTATCATTTTCGTGGTCACTTAAAGATTTAGTTGTCCTCTCTATTTAATTAATAACACCTCAAAACACCCATATATTTGCTAATAGAATTAAGTATCAAGTATGAAATATATATATATATATATATATATATATATATATATATATATATATATATATATATATATATATATATATATATATATATATATATATATATATATATATATATATATATATATATATATAAAGGTGAAATTATTATGAGATAATGAATAGTTAATTTATTGAGATGAATAATTTACTATTTTGTCTGATGATTGATACTCTTCAAAATCATTACACTAAATTACAACTTACAAGTCATTTAGTTTTAGTTTTTTTTTTATAAAAAAAACAGGTGATATTTGACAATAATAATTAGTATCATTAAGGTGAAAAATTATTAATTTAATTAAGTGAAGAGAACATGTATGTTCTTAAGTGATAGAATAGTTATATTTGTATACATTATGGGCAGGGGCTTCAATTATTATTTAGAGTATTTAGTGGAGTGATGTTGACATGATATTATAAATCTATATTAATCTTTTATTTTAAGTAAAATATTTAGTGCTAGCTAGTTAGCTAGTATGAAACGAGCATGTGCTACATGCATTCATATATAGTTCAAGTTAAAAGACCTCTTGTATGTATGAATTTGGATGGAATATAATCCTAAGTATCTAAAAGCAAAGCTAAAATAATGTTGTTTTGTACGTAGAATGTAGCATCTCAGGCTGATCAAATTGAACATGCAAGAAATTACATAGTGGAACTAAAGGAGAGAATAGACAACTTGGAAAAGAGAAAAGAAGAACTAGAAATGATAGTTAACCAAGAAGACACAGATTCCATATTACCAGTCATCGAAGTAAAAGAGTCAGGTAATAATTTGGAGGTGCAACTCGTGATTAAACAAGACCAAGATATCATGTTACATCAAGTTATTAAAATTCTCGAGGAAGAAGGAGCTGAAGTTGTTAATGCCTCGTTCTGTACTTCTGGCTACAAACTCATCCACACTCTCCACGCTAAGGTTTTTATCACACCTTCCTATTCTAATTAAATGTCTTATTTTATTTTGTATACTTATCGATACATTATTTCAATCCTGCACAATCTTCTAATTAATTATGCTTGATTGAAAATTATAAAAAAATAATTTTGATGAAACAATTTAAATGAATGAACTGAAGGGAGTATTTAACTTCAACTTTAACTCTTAATATTATATAACAAATGCAAATAATTTTTTTTAATCTTAATAGTGCCCATCAAGTTACCTACAACACCAACAAACAAATACAAGAACAAGTATTGTTTGTGTCAAAAAATTACACTTATCAAAGTCATAACCTATTTTTAAAGATTTCATTTCCATTTCATTTTTAAAATTAGAAAGAAAAATTAATGGTTGAGATGAAATTTCATTTTAGAATAATAATTGGTTCAGACTATACTATACTCCCTCCTTTTTTTCATTATTTTTTGCACAGATTTTAAAGCAAAATTAGAGTGTTAATATCTCTTAACACGCATGATAAAAAAATTATAAAAAATGCATAATAAAAAAGTATACATTAAAACGAATCTAATAATATCTCACATGAATATATATAAAAAATTACCTAGAATAATCCAATATTTTTGTAATTTTCCTACAATAATCTCACTTATTGATTAACCATGAATAATCCCAACTTCAAGGGGTATTTGCCTAGAGTATACTTGAGTAACCTATGACCTGCTATAGTAGGTAATTCACAAAAAAATTAAAAATTAATTTAAAATGGTTAATTAATAGGTGGGATTATTGTGAAAAAATCATGAATATGTTGGATTATTCTAGGTAATTTTTCCTATATTTTATCTTCTAATATATCTCAAAAACATTTATTAAATTTCTCTCTCTTCATGAAATATTTCAAACAATAAGAACATTAAAGAACAAAGGGAATAATTGTAATTCAACCCTAATTTTGCTTCTATTTAGTCAAGACTTATCCTCATTTATTCTAATATATAGAATAAATTTCATTGAAAATTACTACAAAAATAGAAGGAAATTGCATTTTGATTTGTATTATCTTGTATAAAAAACCATTTTGTTTATCTATATTAATTATTTTAATATAATTAAATTTACTATATTATTATTATTCTTATGGCATTTAATTAGTTGTTAATTAATCAAAAATATTTAAAAATTAATTAGATATAAATATTAATAAATTAAAATATTATAAAATAAATTAATAAATTTATTCATAAAAAGTAATATTAATATTTATCATAAAATAACTAGTAAATTAAAAATTAAAACGTTCTTATTATATTCAAAGGATGAGATGGGAGAGGGAACGATGACCTGGGAAGGGCAAGGAAAGGGCGAGCGCCAAAACCGGTAAGTGAGTTGCGATGGGAGGGTGGTTGAAGGCTTGAAGCAGATAGAGAGAATCAAAATTAAAGGTCATCTCCAGGCGGATCGTAACGTATTTTTTAGTGTTGTTTTAGTCTATAGCTAGGCTGGTAATGACAATGCAAGTGTACGTTCAAAGTTTTAGCTAGTATCTTGATTCTTGAGAGACCGTCTCTTCGAGAAACGTATCTCAAGTCCAGCCCATTAAAGATTAATGTTTATTTATCATATTCTTAATGCTTACTTATATTATTCTTAATGCTTACTTATCGTATTCTTAATGTCTACTTTTAATATCTTAAATGTCTACTTATATATTTTTAATGTCTATTTGCAATATTATAAAAAATATATAATGAGCCGGTTCATTTAGAAATATTCTCTCAAAACAGATATAATGGCAAGTTATTGTATAACTTCTACCGCATTATCATCAAACCAGTCCCAGTCCCAGTCCCTTAAACTAATTGCAAGTTTTATAATTTAATTTGTTGACAGGTTCGAAGTGCAAGAGTGGGGATAGAAGTTTCAAGAGTCCGAGAAAGACTACATGATTTGATATGATCTCCAAGTTGTTATTTTACTTATGATGCATTCAAAATTAGAAATATCCATCGTCATCTTTTAAAAGAAGGAATTGATGTTATCATATTGCATGGGACAATCTAGATTGCTTGTAAAAGTACCAAATAAGACGATACATAATTCAGTGTAACTTTATTTTATAGTGACTGATTTTATAACAGTCTAAAATTAATTTGCTTGGTGAATTAGATTGATTACAACTAAAAATTTAATACTTAAATCGAGCTGTTACTTTCAGTATTTAATCAATCACTCACATCATGACTTTTAGAATTTAAATATCAGAGTTTAAAACATTTGGAATATTTAAAGAAAGTACATTACAAGTAAATATTAATTAAAAAAATTTTCAATATAAAAATTTCTAATAAAAAAAATCAACAAAGTTCTAAATCTAAATCAGATAATTCAAAATTTTCAAATAATCAGTATAGGTCACCCTGCAAGTTTAAAACCAATATTTCAAATCAACCAACCAATGACACATGCACTAAACATTTCAAAACCAATTTATCTCGTAGGAGTGAAATCTTATATGTAATCAGAGCCGACCCAATAAGAAATGCACCATGGGCAGTTGCTCAGAGTCCTTTATAGATAGGCCCATAATTTTCAAAATGTTCAAAAGATAGATAGAAACTCTCCTGTGAGACGGTCTATGCCCTGCAACTGGTTCAGACTATAAAAAAATTTTGACGTAATAATTTCAAGACTTAAAAAGACAATTCTTAGACTTAAATAGAATATTTTCCCAGAATATTGCAAATTAAAAAACTAATTCCCACTATGCTTGAATTGGGGAACTATTTCTCACATTACCGTTCACGTAGGATAGTTGTGAATTATTATTATTATTTTTTTTTTAATATAACCGCTACAAGAAATGGCGGTTTTGTTTAAGGATCTGAGGTAAACCGCTAGATGAAATGGCAATTTGTGAATTTTTAATTCTTTTTTTAAAAAAAATAAATAATATAGGGTAAATCGCCACTTCAAGTGGCGTTTTTGTAGGAGTACAAAACAGAATGTCGAGCATTTGTGCAGTTTACTCCATTTCCCTCTTTACTTCTTGTTGTCGGTTTGACCTTAAAAAAAAAAAGGTTTCTTCACTCTCATTTACTTCAAATTTACAATTCCTCTCATTCAACTAAACTAATCAACTACATTCCCATCTTCTCCTAGTGTGTACTACTTCATTTTCATCCTCATTTAAGGTATGAATAAAACCCTATTTTTTTTTTCAATATGCAAATTGTTTTTTTGTTCATTATTGTTTTCAATTGAAGTTATAAATACGTTGATTGTTTGTTACATTCTCTTATTTTCATGATTTAAGCTTACATTTTACACATTTGTAGTTGAATTTTAGGATTTGGTTTGTATGCATATAAAGTGTTTGATGAAATGCTTCAATGAAAGTTTATTACTTTGTAGGGTTAGTTTAATGATTTTAGTATATATTCATGGTATTTTCAGCTTTTATATTTCAAATGAACCTTCTAATAAGTGTTCTAATACCTTAATATCACAAATTCTTATATTCAAATTTACACTTCCCTTACTCACAATCAACAATTAAGTGTATGTGAAATCACATGAAAAACATGTTTGTATTTGCAGAATATGGATCATTATCCCATTGTAGTGTATTGGGGTGGGGAAGTAAGTTATACTGGATCTGATGTTGGGTATGATGGAGGATTAAATTCAGTGATGTTTATCCATCGTCAAAATACGACATTTGAGGTGTTTGTTAGCAAAGTCTATGATGTAATTGGTTGTGATCGCAACTCTTTTATGTTAAAAATGGAGATGAAATACCCGGTGACTGGGAAAAATGTGTTAGTCCTGATTAAGAATGATGAAAGCATAATTGCTCTTGCTTATGCGGCATCACAAGCCCCTGGAACGGCAATGGAGGTTTATGTTGAATTGGTTGCAAATTTGGATAATGCAAAGGAAGTCATGACTAGCATGGAACTTCCAGAATCAGGTCCTAGTGTACGCCATGATACATTCACAGAAATGTTAAGTAACCCAAATTACGTTAATGAGCACTTGGATGAGTTTACCTCTCCAACTCATTCATGTGGCATTGGTGGAGGTGTAATGAACACCTTTTCCACGAGTCACTTGGGTAGGCTTAATGCGAACAAGGTTGACTCTTTAGATCATGAGGATAAGCATATTCATTATGATTCAGAAGAGGATGATGAAAAAAGAGACGCTCTAGATGCATCGATTAGAGATGGTGCTCCATCTCAAGATTGGCTTAGAATTGATAAGGTTGATCAAAGATTAATTGATGCATGGATGACCTGGAACGATGACAACTCCATGAATGAAAATGGAGACTTTAGGATAGGGCAAGAGTTTAGCTCTTTAGACCACCTTAAGAAGAATGTTAAAGCATGGGCAATTTCTAACAATAGAAACTTCCATGTAATTGAGTCGGAGCCTTCAAAGTACGTCACCAATGCACTAACGCGGAGGATATAGGTTGTGAATGGAGGATGCGAGCTGTTATGACCGGAACAAGATCATTTAAGATTGTGCGATATAAGGGTCATAATCAAGATTGCTCAGTACATTACAGTGATGACCATTCCTCCTTACTTCTGAATTTGTTGCTGATCTTATCGTGGATATGATCAGAGTTGATCTAGCGTTTAAGGTGAAGTATTTAGGGATTGGGATAAGTCCTTTGAGGAGCTTCCAAGGTACCTACAGGCGTTAATGCAATCTAATCCAGGAACAGTGGTGCAATGGGAAGTCCAGCCGACAATGGATCCTACCAGAGTGATGTTTCAGAGAATTTTTTGGGCTTTCGGACCATCCATTAAGGGTTTTCCCCACTGTCGTCCCCTTATTTCTATAGATGGTACACATTTGTACGGAAAGTACAGAGGCACACTTATGATTGCTATGGCGATAGATGCAAATTCTCAGTTGTTCCCACTTGCCTTTGCCGTTGTGGAGGGAGAGAGCAACGACACATGAGTTGGTTCTTAGATTGTATAAGGCATTATGTCACTAAGAGGGACGGCTTAAGTGTTATATCTGATCGTCACAAGGAAATTTTGCATGCAATGAATAGAGTTGGAAAAGGTTGGGAAGAGCCATTTGCATTCCATCGGTTTTGTAAACGTCATCTAGCTTCGAACATGCATAAGAAGTTCAAAAACATAGCAGTTAAAAACTTATTTGGAAAAGCTTCTGAACAGACAGACATTCGGAAATATAATTTCTACATGAATCGCCTTAAAGAGTTTGATGAGGACGCGTATAAGTACTTAGTGGATGGTTCTATTCGTGAGTGCCAATGGACTTTGATTCATGATGGTGGGCATCGATATGGAGTGAAAACTACTAACATGTTTGAAGCGTTCAATGGCGTAATGAAGGGGGCCAGGTGTCTCCCAATCACTTCATTGTCCCAATCACTTCATTGGTTAGGATGACATTCTTCCGGGTTAACGAATACTTTGCCACAAGGAGGGATTTAGGGAGAAATAGATTAGAGAATGGACATGTGTATGCCAAGAAACCAACAGATACGATTGATAAGAATGCTGAAAAAGCACGCTTTCATGATGTTAGGATATATGACACAGTACGTGGGATATCTGAGGTCGCCACTGGTTGTGGCAACAGAATAGCGGGAAAAGGTGGAAAATGCTACATGGTTGACCTCACAGCAACATCATGCTCCTGTCAGAAACCAACCATGTTCAAGTTACCGTGCTCACATGTTCTTGCAGTATGTCGAGCTCGTAACATTTCATATGATGCTTTTGTGGACCCTTCGTTTCACAATACAAAATACGTATCCACATATAAGAAGACCTATATGCCTGTTCCAGACATGTTCACCTGTGATCCTTGAAATGTTCCTACAGTTGTTCCAGATCCCTCAACTAAGCGTGGAAAGGGTCGTCCGCGATCAACTCGTATACGGAACGAAATGGATGCATCGTCGACGCGTCCTCGTAACACATGTAGCATTTAGGGATTTAGTGGTCATAATAAGAAAACGTGTCCTCGAAGGTAAACAAAGTATGTTTTTTTTAATATTTTGTAATCATGTTGAGTCTGATAATATTTTTGTGAATTTTATAACACTTATGTATGCAAAAACGATAATGGCGATGCCGGGCCCAGTTGATCCATCAGTGCTTACGCTTCAGGCGACATACAGGAGCTTAGCTGCCTGGGAGGGCTCCACTACCCAGTTGGTTACTCGTCAGCACTACCAGGCGAGTACGTTACATTGGGAGGTGGATGGCAGAGTATTAGAGGTAGTGGAATTAGCTGGTTTTAGTTACATTCACAGGTTGTTGGGCGGGGATTTAGAGCTCGATCGAGCTCTTATCACTGCATTAGTGGAGAGGTCGAGGCCGGAGACTCATACCTTCCACCGCACGGTTGGCGAGGCAACTATCATGTTGCAAGATGTGGCAATTATAATGGGACTGCCCATTGAAGGACAAGCAGTGATAAGTCATGGAGAGAGAAATTGGTCAGCATTAATTCATGAGCTACTAGGGGTTTGGCCAGAAAACCCTCAAGACCCCACACAGCCGAAGATCATCACTGGATCGTCGTTGAAGTTAACTTGGCTTAGAGAGCATTTTAGTGCGCTAGAGGATGACATGGATGATATTACGTTGGATAGACATGTGCGAGCGTACATTTTGTACCTGTTTGAATGCATCTTGTTTCCAGACAAGAGTGGTGACTCGGTGCAATTGATCTATCTCCCTCTATTAGGAGACTTGGAGCGGGTAGATGAGTATAGTTGGGGAAGTGCTACCCTAGCGTATCTGTATCGTGATTTATGTCGAGCATCTCGTAAGGGTACCAAGGACATTGGAGGCTGTTTGATGTTGTTACAGATATGGTCGTGGGAGCATATTCATATAGGGAGGCCTATAATTCGGACGATTCGACCCACTGGGCAACATGATCAGGAAGATGACGCGGAGGATTTTGAACCGGTGTTAGGTTCACAGCATCGTCGTGGGATGGATCCTTTAGCAGTAAGGTGGCAACACTCAATTCACTATTCAAATTCAAAATTTCACTATTTTATGATACATGAAAATATTAAACAATGTTCATTTGTTTGCAGCTGGCTTCGTGTATATCTTTCGAGGTCCCACTTCCCACATACTCTTGTCTACTACAGAGACGCACCTGATCGACAATGGGACGAGCAGGTTATTAACATTTACTATTTGTATTAGTTATGAATAAATTGTATATATTACTGAGTATATTGATTTCTATTACAGATGACATGACAGCCTTACACAGCGGCTAAGATGGACGCTCTGCCACACATATGTACATCAGGCCATGAGATTTGAAGATCGCGTTTTCCACTTATTTGCTTTGACATTGTCGAACTACATCTCCCAGATCGTGTCATGCGTCAATTCGGTTTGGAGCAGGTTATTCTACATGTCTGTGACACCCAACCTCAACTATCAATCGAAGGACTGGGGACAAGAACTACGTCGTACGACATAGATCACAGGTAGATGCGTGGAATGACCGAGCATCTCAATTGGTTCGAGGAGATAACTACACTGGTCATAGCTCTGGTACGTACATGAATTGGTACAGGCGTATCTCCATATTACGCCTAACGAACACCACATTTGCGCAGCCAGGATCACATTACCATTCGACATCTACGTTACGGGTACGTCTTCTTTTAACACTCATAATATATAGTAATACTTTTATGTGAATCTTTTAATAATATAATGATAACATACAGGCTGAGCGCATCTGATCGGTGCTCATACAATGCAATGACACGATTCACGGGCCGCTACATCGCCAGTTGATGTAGGGTATCAGCTATGTTCTCAGACCCTTGGGTCCATTGACGCGTCATTGATCGATGCTTTGAGTCAGGCGGGGTATGAGTACCTCATTCTGACTCCACCCATCATTGGCCAGGTAGATGACACATTCCACACTCCTTCTCCACGGAGTTCGGCCCACCGAGGTAGCTCTTCCGGAGGATCATGTACTTGGTCCACAAGAGGTCGCAAGCGTTCATCTACTCGAGGTCGGTCTTCCAGATCCTCATCGACATCCGGTGCTATGTCACCATTCGTTCCTCCAGCTTCCATGACCACTCCTCCTTCACATCCATCGCCTCCGCAAAGGATCATCACATATCAGCGTGCTAGTCAACGACGAGCTCCTGCTCTTAATGTCATTGCAGAGGTTGACGAGTATACACCATCATCATCCACCGTTACGCACAACAAAAGGGGCCGGGGATTATAGTTTAACAAACTTTGTATCCACTTATAGGATTTGAACTTCTTGTATCACTTTCCATGATTGTAATATATCTTCGCATTATTTTCTTAATTAATGTTTTCAAATCAAGCTAGTTCGTAGTTGATTATTATGGAATAGATGATATTGAACTAGTTTAATGCAGGTTGCGCTAACTATATGGGAATTAAAAGAAAAAAGTAAAACGCTGGACAAGCACAGAGCAAACCGCCACATGAGATGACGGTTTACTAGGACAAAACCGCCAAATGAGATGGCGGTTTGCCCTAACCAAACCGCTACTTCATGTGGCGGTTTACTGGTTAATGCAAACCGCCATCTCATTTGGCGGTTTTGTCTGGAATATTTAAAAAAAAAAAATTTGCCACGTAGACAACATTGTGGGAAATACTTTTTTTTTTCATGCAAAGTGAGAAATATTTTTCATTTTTGCTATATTATGGGAAAAGATTCACTAAAGATGCTTATATATATTTGTTTCAAGGGGAAAAGATAATGTGAGAGTATTAATTAATAACCTTCAATATTATTGTCATGTTTCTAGTTCTAAATTCTTTTATTGTATACTTATTTGTTGTATACTGTTGATTTGGAAATCTGATAAGCTAAATAAGCATCCAATCATATTGGATGGCTTGAATTTTGATTTTAGATTGAAGATTTATTGCTTAGGAGAACTAATAAAATATTTTTAAGTGTAAATTTGTAAGTTTTAAGTATAATAATAATAAGAATATTGAAAACATTCATTAGTAAATAATAAACTTTATTTTAAATAATGGTATACAATTTTTTTCTTTAAGGGCTCATATATTTAGTTTTGCTCTGGGTCTCTTAAATCTCCAAGATAGTTCTATATCTAATAATTCGTTTAATACTAAAACTAATAGTCTAATACGTTTAATACTAATACTAATAATACGTCTAATATTAATACAATACTACTACTAAAGGATAAAAAGTAGGTAAGACTGTTAGAAAATAGTTAATGATAACAAACACTTTTATCATAATATATTTTAAAAAATTTTAACGAGAAAAGTGGAAAACTTGGGTATTAAGAATTGGTCTTCACCTTGGTTTGGATGAAGAACAAATTACAAAATCAATTGTATGTATGGTATGGTTTTGAGGGTAATAAAATAGATTCACACTTGTGAGATCATGTATTAATACATTTTACGATGAGACCATCTCAAATAAAAATTAGTTAAAAAAGTATTGAAATGATAGAAAAAACTAAAACTATACAAATTCTTAAATTTGACTGTCTTTTAAACTGATCCATATACATTTAGTGTGTTCAATGCTAAAATAATATATACAAAATATAAGGGTCTTGTCAATATTAAGTGCTAAAATTGTTAGTTACCATTACCAATTAGCACTAAAAGTGGTTTAAAGAGTCTCAAATAATGAATTGGGATTTGGATTTTTAGATTCAAAAAATATATACTTCTATAAAGAGTTTAAGAATGGAGAGAGGAAAAAGGAATGAAGGCATTAAAGGAGACAGCGTAGATGAAGTCAAATTTGAGGCACTTCCATGTGCTCTCCTCACATGCTTGACCAACTCTTGTTCTTCTCAACTGTGTCTGTGTGTGGTACTCATTACTCAATACTCAATAATCATCTGTCTGTGTCCAGAACCCTACTGATTCCTTATTATTTTCTCTCCTTATATTCATCAATTAATCCATTCCTGATTCCTGAATCCTGAATCCTGATTGAGAAACCAAATCACTAGAAAGCCAACACCTTCATGTGTTTATAGTTGAAATTCAATAATCAAGAGAAAAATGAAAGAGGGAGGAGATAGTCATAGTGGTGGATTTGTTAGGGCAGATCAGATTGATCTGAAAAGCTTAGATGAGCAGCTAGAAAGGCATCTTAGCAGGGCATTAACCATAGAAAAGAACAAGAAAAAAGAACCAGAAAGCACTCAAAGCCATGATTGGGAGGTCGATGCTTCCAAGCTTATTATCAAAGCTGTCATTGCTCGTGGTACTTTTGGCACCGTTCATCGTGGCATTTACAACGCTCTCGATGTCGCCGGTCTGCCTTTTCTTTCAATTCTCTTTTTCTTATTAATCCATTTTCTTAGGCATTTACTATTTACTACTCCTATTTACCTTTATAACAAATTATTATGAGGTCCAATCAAACAAGTAATTTGTTCAACTACTATTAGAAAAAGTAATTGTTTTTCAGAATCCTAAAGAGGTCCACTCAGAAATTATTATGGGGTTAGAATTTGGATTAGATTATACTACTTCTAAAAGAAAGATCTTTTTGTAAGATTGCTCCAGTGACCTCTTCAATTCTCTTCGGTTGGATTTATTTCTGGCTTGATTGGCTGTAATTGGTATGGTGAATGGTGATTGATGATTGTGTTTGCGTGAAATCTGTGACTGTGAGTTATAGCACCGAACACGGGTTTGGGTTTAGCTTTAGCTTCAACGTCAACTTCAACTTGTTGGCTTGTGATCAAACACTCTTTCACGTGATCTCAGCTGTAACTTGAAATTCACCAAAGGAGGCCTTAGAAATTAATGCAATCTTTTGGCTGCACTCATCAGTCATGACTCATGACTTATGACTACTACACTATAACCCAAACCCAACTTTGTCCATCTGAATTTTGATGTGATCAAACACCTTTTGTTTGTGTCATGCTATTAATCTTGAGATGATAATCTTCGTTATATTTTAATCTACAGTTAAATTGCTTGACTGGGGTGAAGAGGGTCAGAGAACGGCTGCTGAAATTGCGTCTCTCAGGGCAGCCTTTACACAGGAAGTTGCTGTGTGGCACAAGCTTAACCACCCCAATGTTACCAAGGTCTGTTTTTATCACTGTGGATGAAAATTGCTCTACTTTCTTTATACCTTGTTACTTACTCCTACGTAATTGAGGCATCATGCAACCACATTAGATTTTCATTAAAGAAAATTCTTCCATATAGCTTTAGACTCGACATGTATGTATGAATCGTACTGTTCCTGCATAGTATATCGAGGTGCTTTCAAGCTCCACTATTTTCTAATCTGATCATCAAATCTGAAACAAGTAGCCCTTTTGGGTTTTCGAGATTTCCTGCCAATTTTTGACTAGTTATATCTGATTGAATGAATTACTTAAATTTTTCTGTTTTCGATTTCTTTATTAACCTATTGCTATAACAAGACACTTCGACAATGTTTTAGTGTGATATGTGAAATAGGAAATTTTACGTTCTTGAGTCTGGACTAGAGTGAATCGTTCTAACAACACACATTAGTGATTAAGGTATAAGGAAATTATTTGTTATGAATGTAACAAGTATTTCATGTCCATTATCGCCTGGGAAACATTTGGTTGGCGTGTGATAATAAATCTACGATTGCTTTGTGAGTGGAAAAGTATAGAGGAGTTTACATCAAGCGTTCACATGAATTTCAGCAGGATTCAAGCTTGTTGAAAAATAAAGACATGTTATGCGGAATTTAAATCTAGGTTTTAAATACTATTTGTATTTCTTACTTGAACTTCAATACAACTCCTATATACAACATAACTAGGAAAAACAAACTATTCTAAAGTAATGGATCTAAGGAGACTTATACTTATAATAAACAATTTCAAGTGAAGACTAATTCTGCTTTCCTACGCCCCCTCAAGTTGAGTGGTAGGATCTTGAACACCCAACTTGCATTGAGCTTTTTCAAATGTTTCAGATGCTACGAATTTTGTGAGGATATCAGCAAGTTGATTTTTTGATGTCACAAAAGGAAAATTAATGATCTTGCGCTCAAGTTTTTCCTTTATAAAGTGTCGATCATCTTTTAAATGTTTTGTTCGGTCATGTTAGACAGGGTTCACTGAGATGCTAATAGCTGCTTTGTTTCACAGTATAGATCGCATGCCCTTTCTTGTAGAAATCCAAGTTCATTTATTCCTTATCCATAGAATTTCGGTTATTCCCTTAGCAATTCCGTTGAGTTCTGCTTCAGCACTAGATAAGGATCCTACAATCTGCATCTGTGTATGCAATGAGGTGTAAGTGTCCATTCTTTCTGAACGCAATGCCCCTCCCAATTGTTCCTTCTAGATATCTCAAAATTCTTATAACAACATCCATATGTTGCATTTGTGGCACATGCATAAATTTGCTCATTATTCCCATTGCATAGGCAATGTCTGGTCTAGTATGAGAGATGTAAATTAATTTCCCTACCATTCTTTGATATTTTCCTTCATCAGCCAGTATTACCCCTTCAATGATCTGGAGCCCATGGTTAGCCATGATCGGAGTCTCTGCAGGTTTACATTCTATCATCCCTGTGTCAACAATTGGTGCTAGTCATCCATGATAGTAGAATAATGGGTTTGAGCACTTGTGGCTTATGTAGTAGAAAAAAAAATTAAATTGGTTTCATTTACAGATAGCCTGTCCTTCCTATACAACTAACAAAGGAAAATTAATGCATACCTGTAACGGATCATTAAAAGGACTAAGAGCATGCCTTCTCAATTGATAGCTTTACAACTAACACAAAAAAAAAAAGTAATGCAACTTTGCAAGTGGAAAAAAAGTAGACAAGGGAATATTGTGAGCATTGGGTGAGTAGGTCTCCTTAAGACCAATTGAGATATGGGATTTAGGAGTTAAAACAATTGTCTCTTCTTCTCCTTACTCTGATTAATAAACTCCATTTCCAACCATTATTGGACAAGGCAACCAAGTAATTTCTTCATCATGCACCTCATAACCTTTCTCATTCCATTGAAATTCAGCCACTGATTCAAGAAGTTTAGCCATCACCTCTTGATGCGTCACCTCATTTCTACTCTGTTATGTTTGGAGGTCTTCCTCGACAAAGATTCTTAGTCCAAAGTAGCTGTTGCCTTCTTTCCCAATAAAATTCTAGGTCTTCCACCGAACCTACAACACACAAGATTCTTTTCCCATCTTCTTTATCCTATGTTTTGCAAGTGCCGACTAGAGCTTCGCATCCTCTCCTTCACCTCCTCATCACTTGAATTCGACCACCTTCCACGTACTGTTCTTCTATTCTCTTTTTGACTTTTTCCTCTTTTCTTGTTGTTCTCCTTATTCTTCTTTAGAAACCCTGATTTCTTGCCCTTTCCAATTTTTTCGGCCAAAACTCAACTATCTTTGTCGAATTCTTTCTGACTTTTTTCCTCAAAACACATTTTCTTGACTAAAATCTTTCCCTTTTTGATTTCGAATAGCTCAAAAAGCACGTCGCCTTTAGTCTTCTTTACGGTCATTTTCACATTTCTTGATTTTCCTTCCACTCCTTCAGATTCTTTAGAATTAGGATCCACATTTCTCTTGAAAGAAGACTTCCCATAATCTTGAAATCTTTCTTAAACTCTCTAAACTGCTAACTTAGATTTCATCTCTCTAAATGTCTCTTTCACTAGAGTGTAAGCTTTCGAGAGGCTTACACTCTCCCAAGACATGAGTATAAAACTCACTAAATATATGATCCTTTTTCCATTCCCTTCCTTCTTATTTATACAAATATACTTTATAACTAACTAATACTAAAATACCTATAATACCCTCGTATCCAATGTATCATAGGATCATAGTTGAAAGATGAAAGTAGCGGAAATACAAATACTTCGATGGATGAGTAGGCATATATAGAGGGATAAAATTTGAAACGAGGATATAAGAAAGAGTTTAAGAGTTGCATATATTGAGGAAAAGATGAAAGAGAATCATTTAAGATGGTTTGGGCATATACAAAGATGGGTTATATTAACGAATCGGTAAAGAAGGTAGAAAGCTGGAGCTCGGGCGACGTAAAAAGAGGGAGAGAAAGATCGAAAATGACTTGGAGGACATGAATGAAAAAGGATATGAATATCCTAGACTTACAAATTAAGATGGTAGGAAATCAGAATGAATGAAGAAGAAGAATCCATGTGGATGACCATTGAAACTGATATATTGGTTCATGTAACCAACCCCAATATTTTGGGATTAAGGCTCAGGCATTGTTGTTGTTGTTGAACTTGGCTAGCATTGATATAAAATTCCTCTTCCCGTACACTTTTACTCTCTATCTAATAATCCTGCTAGTTTATTTTTCTCCACAATTTCATTTCTTATGTTAACCTTTTTTCAGAAGCCTTCCCCTATTAGTCTTAATTTCATATTGAAAATGATATTCAAAAATGTGAATTTCCTTTGTAATCATTTATCTCGTGTTTGTGGACAAGGAGTATGAGGTAATAAATTTCCTTTTTAATCATTTATCTCCACAATTTCATTTCGTGTTTGTAATCATTTATCATATTGAAGATGATATATAAAAATGATATATAAACCAAACGTTGAATAAAAAATCCTTCAATAACTACAAATAAGAATAGAATACTAAACTTGTGTCAAAAGCCAGATAAAGCTGACAGAAGTATTGGAGCTTATAGATAATGCAAATTTAGGAGCTAGGCTAGATACTATTATAAAGGGATTTTCAAATTACTTGAGAAACAGTAACGAGGCTTAATATTCTGATGAAAAGTACCCTATAAGGTGTTGTGTAAGTAATTCTGAAGATTTATTTAATCACCCACTCTAAGAATAACCAAACCCTATTCAAGGATGGGTGAGGACATTCATCTGACTAATATAAAGCATCGTAATTAGTGTCAGATTGTAATATTGATTTATTTCTTTAAAATGTTTGCACTTGCCTGATGAACACGCTTTGAAGCATGCGATGAAATCATATCTATTTGGCGGCAGAAGATATGAAAAGAAGCTTAGGTCTGTATTTGTAAGATGCTGTCAAACTAATCTTAATGTTATATGACTCGTGTTTTGGAGAGACTTCTATTGTAACCAGCAGAGAGTGGGTTGACATTTGGGTTGGCATAGATGTGTGAAACATGTCCTTACAATAGCAAAGAGACTCAATTTATTCCTTTTAGAGATGTTCATTCAATCCGTCGGATCAGTTTTGGGTTCGGTCGAAATTGACACCGGTGTCCAAATTGGTTTTTACATCATTGTAAATCCATTTTTAAAGTTGGGTCGAATTCAATTCGATTATACAAGGTCATGTCAAATCGGGTTTATTTTGAATGCTTCTAATCCAATCTTTGCGATAACAAAGAATCCTTGAAATGAAAATTGATTTCTGAAACAACTATCATTAATTCAATCTAGATTTGTGTAAAATATTAATATGACTAAAATTTATTTTAATTCATAAAATGAGGTTAGTTGTGATGAATTTTGATCATATTTTTGTTACATTCAAAGCTCTTAATAATGTAATTATCTATGAATGCTGCAGTTCATTGGGGCAAAGATGGGGTCTTCAGGGCTACAAATACAAACAGAAAGTGGTCTAATCAGCATGCCTAGTAATATCTGTTGTGTTGTTGTGGAATATCTACCTGGGGGTGCCCTGAAGAACTATCTCATTAAGAATCGAAGAAAGAAGCTAGCTTTCAAGGTTGTTCACCAGTTGGCGCTTGATCTTGCTAGTGGGTAAAAACTATTACTTTTATGAATCACTTGTTTTTATTGGTGCGCTGTTCCAGCCAGGGTAGATTCTCAACTCTTAACTGACAGACAACTTGTTGAACTCACCCAAACCTAATCTTTGGTGTATTGTTCAGGTTGAGCTATCTCCATTCTCAGAAGATTGTTCATAGAGATGTAAAGACAGAGAATATGCTGTTAGACAAATCAAGGACTCTGAAAATAGCAGATTTTGGTGTTGCCCGGGTTGAGGCGTCAAATCCTAGTGATATGACTGGAGAGACTGGAACACTTGGTTATATGGCCCCTGAAGTGAGGATCTTTTTGCTTCTTCATTTTTTGAGTAACAGTTTGCTTCAGTGTCTTCATTTGTTAATTAATTACTACGATCACTTATGGTGTCTTAGCTCAATTATTTTTCAAAGAGGTTCATTTGAGTGCTTGAAACAGTTGTTTGAGTTGTATGTTTTAACAAAGCAAAGGCTAAAAGTCTTGTTTGATCTCACAATTATATTACTTGCCTACTAGAACAGTAAAATCACATTAATAGATTTGAGTAGCTTGTGGGAATTAGTGTAGTAGTAAGTGTACAATACTACCATCGAGCCCTTAGCATTTCACTCACTCGAGCCTCTTGTCTATTACTTTGTGGTATTGTCTCTGAATTGATCTTTAGTATGAGAGATAGAATCAAAACATCCTCTTTTTTAACTTCACTGCTCACCTTTTTTCTTCCTTTCTACTATAACCAATTAAATTCCGCCGGTGAGTGCTTGTGATGCTAGGTTAGTGACAACCAGCTCAGTTAAACTTAGTCTCCTCCCATGATTATGAACCAATAACAATGCTTTGATGGATGGGTTAGCATACCTTGAGGGATAGAATTCGAAACGAAGATATAAAATATGATTTTGGAGTTGCAAATATTGAGAAAAAGATGAAAGAGAATCGTTTAAAAAGATTTGGAAGGGAGGAAATTCAAGGGTGTTACAACAAAGATAAGGCGTATTAGCCAACCGATAAGGAAAATAGAAAGTTAGAGCTCCAAGAGACTTAAAAAGAAGACGAGGAAGACCGAATATGAATTGGAGGACATGAGTGGAAAAAGATTTGAAAAATCTAAACTTGCAAATTGAGATGGTAGAAAATCGAAATGAATGGAGAATAATCCATGTGGAAGACCATTGAAACTGATATATTGGTTTATGTAGTTCACCCCAATCTTTTGGGATTAAGGCTCTGGCACTGTTGTTGATGTACCATAACCAATAAAGCACTGATGTAACAGCGATGCCAAAGCTTTAGTCCCAATGGTATAAAGTTTGTATTACACTGATGCACTGACATGACAAAAAGAGGAAATGTGATCTGTACAGTTTTGGCATATGAAACTACTGCCTCCTGATAAATTTACTAATGTGCCTGTGAAATGATTTAATTCAGGTTTTAAATGGGGATCCATATAACAGGAAATGTGATGTGTACAGTTTTGGCATCTGTTTGTGGGAAATATATTGCTGCGATATGCCATATCCCGACCTCAGTTTTTCAGAGGTGACTTCTGCTGTGGTTCACCAGGTATATGCTAGGTTGCTTGCATTCATAAGTTGATGATGCTTTTGTTAGTATCTTTTAATCATCATTGATCGACCTAGTGGTTTTTGGTGTTTACCCCATCTTAAAGGTGTGAACAACATACTGTAATCAAATTAACCTTTACAAAATCAATCATGTAATTTATATTTCATTTGGCCTTGTTTTCTGGATTCTAAAATTTGTTGTTTCGATCTCAGAACCTACGGCCAGAAATACCAAGATGTTGCCCAAGTTCATTGGCAAATGTGATGAAGAAATGCTGGGATGCAAATCCTGATAGACGCCCCGAAATGGACCAAGTAGTTTCCATGCTGGAGGCGATTGACACATCGAAAGGAGGAGGTATGATTCCTGTTGATCAGCAGCAAAGTTGCTTATGCTTTCGCAGACGTCGAGGACCTTGATAGCTGGCTATTAGAAAAACCTATTTTAGGCTAAAAAATTGTAGTTTGGATACTGGTCATGGCCTTATGGTTTGCTAGAAATAACAGCCAACTTGTAATTATAGTGAAAAGTGAAAGTGTTGCGAGTATTTACAGAGGAGAAAGAACATTTTACCTGAAGTCCGCAATAGTAGTCTAGTTGTTGACTGCAAATCAGTTTCTGCTATTTTTTCTTTCTGGATAATTATTAATTAAGCACAATTTTCAAGAATTTAGGAAAACACCCAACAGTACTTTTAAGTGGCCATAAGAATTATGTAATGTTTTGTTGGCACATTTTGTCACCCACCAATCACCATGCAATTCAGGAGCCTATTGTTAAAAGAAATAGTCATCAATTTAAAAACATCCACAAGAATAAAAACCAAGTGATTGCATTAAAATTTCAACAAGACAACGTCTGGTATATAATACAGGCATATGGGAAACACAATTTTATGTGTAGTATGTATTTCCTGTCTATCATTCCTCACTAAGCGAGTGTATAGACTTTGCTTTAAACGAACTTTCCAGTTACTAATTACAACCAAGCAGGATTTTTGAGCGGAGTGACTACAGCTTTCACCTGCAAGTAATTGTTGAGACTGTAAACACTCTTCTCCCTGCCAATACCACTCATCTTGTACCCACCAAATGGAATTGCAGCGTCGAAAACATCAAAGCAATTAACCCACACAGTTCCAGCCCTCAACGCCCGCGACAGAGTGTTAGCAGTGTTAAGATTTTGAGTAAATACTCCGGCTGCTAGGCCGTACTTTGTGGTGTTTGCCCTCTGGATCACCTCATCAAGGTCCCTGCATTTTGGGAGAAGAAAAATAGAAGTATTATTCAATTTCTGGTACATATCATTCAGATGATTTAGTATAATTGAATGGACTCACTATAGATCTCTCTTAATGTAAGTGAACCATGTTTATATGCTCAATAAACGGGTAATGAGCAAAGCAACTCCAACTAACGAATCAAAATTTTGTACCACTTTGCCTATGCCACATATATGCAACTCATGTTTATTTACTTTTATAAATTTAATATACTTGGTGACCATAAAGATTACCTGAACCATACAAATAATAAAACAAATGTGGTGTGTCACAAGACATTCCCAACAATTCCCATATATAATCTGAAATATATTATGAAAATAATAATACTAATACTTGACTAAATATTACAAGTAAGCTAATAACATTCGATGATAATTTAAGTTTCCTATTCCTAAGAGGTATATATTGAATTGGTCTAAAGATTAAATTGTAAATCTTTTCCGTACTTGCATACGTGGGATCAATTTAGTTTTCAGTATCGGTGGTGTTGGGATTTTGTGACTCGAAATGAGTCTAAAATCGGGTCTATGATGAATCAAGTGATGGGTCAAAAAGGCAATGGAACAAAAGTGCGCGGGCCGTAGAGTACTACATGGGGCGCAGATGTGCGAGGTGCGGAGTATTACGTGGGGTGCGGAGAAGCTTCTGTCTTGGGCAGAATGCAGAGCACATTCCGCAGAGTTCTACGCGGGGCGCGCTTGCGCGGGGCGTGGAGTTCATGCAGTTTTGCGGTTTTTTCACGCGTTTTTGGCATTTACCTTGTTTAAGGGCCGGTTACTTTGTAATGTTAATCCTAATTTCTTTTTATTAAGTGGCATACTATATAAACCCTCTTGTAATCAGAATTAGGGAATGCAATGCAAAATACAAAGTGAAGAAAACTAAGAGAGAAAAAGCTTGGAGAGCCATTGTTGTGGTTTCTCGTTCATCTTGTAGTCTCCCGGTTTATAGTGAAAAGTTTATTTTCGGTGCCGGTGGATGTAGCTATCAAATTGATGGTGAACAACGTTAAATTTCTCGGTGTGATTTTCTTTATTGTTTGTTTGAATCTTTATTGCTTTTCGTTATTGTTTTTCAATCTTTGCTTCTGCTGTCACACAACAATTGGCATCAAGAGCTCAGGTTTAATCCTAGGAAGAGTTTTTCGAGGGAAACAATGGTAGGAGATTATATAATAAGGATTGAGAAATTTAATAGGACGAATACCTTTGGGCTATGGCACATTAAGATGAAGGCGTTATCAAAGCAATTGCAAATTTGGCATCCATCGATCCCAAAGAGTGCGGCATCTAAGTCGGGATTTGGAGATGGATGGACTGATGAACAATCAGTAGTGATGAAAGAGAAGGCTCATTCTACCATCTTGCTGAGTTTTGATGATCATATCATCATGGAGGTTGCTGATCAGGAGACGGCTGCGGAATTATGGTTAAAATTGGAGTCTTTGTACATGACGAAATCTTTAACCAACAAATTGCTACTGAAACAACAGTTGTTCAGCCTCAAGATGCAGTCAGGTACGCCATTAAGGTATCATCAAGAAAATCTTAATTCTATTTTACTAGATTTACGTAATTTAGAAGTTAAGATAGATGATGAGGATGCAACGTTAATATCGCTTGTTTCTCTACGAATAGTTATGAGAACTTTGTGGAGTCTTTTGTGGCTGGCAAAGACTCGTTGACCCTAGAGGAAGTGAAGACAGTACTTTATACTAGAGAGTTGCGTCAAAAGGCGACTGGTGATAATGAGAATTATGGGAGTGGATTAGTTGTAAGGTCGGGTAGAAATTCTAGAAAGAAAAAGGAGTCTAACAATAGTAACGGTGCTAGGTCGGATACTAGTAATAGTACATATGGGCCTAGCAACACTAGGACCATAATATGTTATCACTTTCAACAACCAGGACATTTTAGGTCTAAATGTTCAGAACTAAAAAATAAATCTCAAGCCACGGTAGTCGAAAGTAAACAGAACAAGAGCTATGATTCAGAGGAAGACTTAGCATTGATTAGCTATGTTGAGTCTAGTGATTTGAATGATAGCTAGATTCTTTATTCTGGTAGTTCGTTCCATATGAGTCCTCGTCGGGATTGCTTTGATACTTATGAGTCTTGTTTTGAGGGTTCAGTTATGATTGCTAACGGTACTCCATGTGAAGTAGTAGGTATTGGTTCCATGAGAATTCAGACTAGTGATAGGAGAAGGGTTACTTTAACTTAGGTGAGGCATGTTCCTGCATTGGAGAAAAACTTGATATCGCTTGGGACCTTAGATTATTTGGGGCTCAAGAGTGAGTTTAGCGATGGGAAAGTGTGTCTTTAAGGGTTCAGATTTGATACTTAAGAGTGTTAAAGAGAAATCCTTGTATGTCTTTCAGGGTGTTATGCTGCTTAGTTCTGCTGTTAGTGCTTCTACTAGTCACTAGGAGATGACGGTTTATGATAGGCATGATCATATGGGTGAGAGTAGAGGGCTGGAATTGTCCATAAGGAATCGTCTTACATGTGTCAAGGATGCCTACCTTGAGGAAAACAAGCATCGGGTGATTGGGTTTCAACACGAGTGTGAGTTTAGCATTGAAGCTCATGATCACTTGTATGGTAAGATGGTTAGTTGGCTACATTTGGATAGTTCGTTTTGTGGATTTGTTAAGTTTTATGTTTTAGGTATTTTGTGGCATCATACCTATGGGATAACACCATTGCAAAACGGTGTTACAGGAATAGCGAATCGGACCTTGTTAGGGAGAGTCTTATGCATGCTCTCTAGTACTTGGTTGTTGAGTAGATACTGGATTAGTTTATTCGATCGGGGTTTACACACGGGATTAGAGATGACCAGTATGTGTGTGGTGTGGCTCAGTAGGGTATCGTGCTATCTCATGTTTGGAGTCTTGTTAGGGCTTTGGTATGCTATTATGTATCTTGCAGATGCTGGTTATGGTGATAGTGGTACCAAGTTTGAGGTGGAGTATGAGGTTAACCCCTCATCCATTTTTGTTCGACCCCGAATTGATGGTGTTGATACTGCCCCGGGTATCTCTCTGACTGTGATTTCTGGAGCTATCTTTATCTCAGTGGATAGTTTAAAGGAGTCAGTACAGGGAACATTTCGTCGATCTAGAGGGTTTCAAGAAAAGACTATGTGTTATCGAGAAGTCTGATAGGTTGGTTGTAGGGTGTGTTGTTTTGGTTGCTATAAGTGTGGTAGGTTATGCATTGAATCTTGTGAGTTTGGCAAGGTTGGTAGCCGTTTTTGTGGAGACATTTGAACCTCCAATTTATGAGCACGTTGTAGAGTATAGTGAGCGAGCACAGTGGTTTGCAATCACTTTACGTATTAACAGAGTGTGGGAACTGTTGTATAGACTGGTAGTGTTACTTTGCTCATTTATATCACCTCATTTTAAGCCTGAGTCGGTCTACATGTCTAGAGTTACGGTTCGGTGTTTGAAGTATGGTGTGGTGTGTACTTGTTTTGCATATGCTAGAAAAGTCATTTGCAAATTAGTGACTCAACCTGGGTGGGGGCACTGGCAGGTAGAGATTTGTTCTCTTTACAGTTTGCTTCGATCAGCTGTTGTGGTTCTTATGTACGGGAATGAAATTAGGTGCTTAGTTACATCGGTTGAAGCTTGGGTTGTGTTCGCGGAGTTTGATTGTGTTACGATCTCAGTGATGGTTCTTTGTGATCAACCATGGTTGGCTTTTGTGTACTATGATTGTTTGTTTAGTGATCAGGTAATACTTGATGTTCAGGAGAAGCACGGTGTAGTCAGATTTCATTCGGAATGCACGTACATGAAGATAGAGATAAAAAAGGCAGGATGGTCTAACAGTCCTAGTAGATTCTTTACTATGCTGGGTTCATTAGCATAGGCCCTTAGGGCGGTGTGAGGGAGCTCACAGGTGGAGGTGTGCACAACCTCAAGGTGGAGCTTGCATTGTGGACTCGTGATGCAGGTGGAGCATTATGAGTGACTTGTGATGCTAGTTGAGCATTATGAGTGGTTATACATGGAAACGAGTATGTGATGGGTCTTAGTTGAAGACTTATCGGGATGGGTCTTAGTTAGAGACTTGTCGGGATGTATGGCTTATGCTTGAGCTTTGCAACGGTTTTGGCTTGAGAATGTATGGTTTGATGAGGTGGTGGTTGACTACGGGTTCTCGTCAAGGTGGAGATTGTTGGCATTTTGTGACTCGAACCGAGTCTAAGATCGGGTCTACGATGAATCAAGTGATGGGTCAAAAAGGCGATGGAACAAAAGTGCGTGGGCCATGGAGTACTATGCGAGGCGCGGATGCGCGGAGAAGCTTCTGTCTTAGGCAGAATGCTGAGCTCATGCCGCGGAGTTCATGCAGTTTTGCGGTTATTTCACACGTTTTGGCAGTTACCTTGTTTAAGGGCCGGTTACTTTGTAATGTCAACCCTAATTTCTATTTATTAAGTGGCATACTATATAAACCCCTCTTGTAATTAGAATTAGGGTATGCAATGCAAAACACAAAGTGAGGAAAATTAAGAGAGAAAAAGCTTGGAGAGCCATTGTTGTGGTTTCTCGTTCATCTTGTAATCTCCCGATTTATAGTGAAAAGTTTATTCTCGGTGCCGGTGGATGTAGCTATCACGTTGATAGTGAACCACGTTAATTTCTCGGTGTGATTTTCTTTATTGTTTGTTTGAATCTTTATTGTTTTATTATTGTTTTCGATCTTTGCTTCCGCTGTCGCACAACAAGTGGACTATTTAGAGAAACTACAATTGAAGTCCTAAATTGGTGGTATGGACACACGGTTAATATTTTGAAGTATTCCTTCCCTACCGAACAGTCAAGTCACACATCAAAGTTTGTAATGCGATTACTACTTATATAATTTGTATTATTTTATGCATGTGATCCTATTATTGGGTGTTAGATAATTGTAATTTAAAATTCTGTTAATTGCACTTAATAAAATCCTATATGTATACATATTTCAGCGATAACATCATAGAAATCTAATGTTAAAGTAGAAACGTTGGGTTTACTTGAATTTTAAGATAGACTGCACTGGGCCAAATATCTCATCCTGCGCAATCAGCATGTCATCCTAATACAAGAGCAACCCGAGTCAGAATTCTTTGTTAAAATTATAATAATGAGATAGAGGAGAGAAATTTGAAGAACAAACTAAATTATTTCATTGCTAATCTTGTAATGTTTAATTGATTTATGATTATAATCTAATTTATAGTACTAGGAAATTACTGCAATCAACTAAAATTATGGGAGCGTAATGCCATCATTTTTACCGCTGCTACACTAAGCAGACCACTTAAATTTTTTAATAACCACTTCAATAAAGTAACTAACTTAGCAGCTTAGAAACACTACCAACATTGTTACCATGGCTAAATAATTTTTAATATCGACTTGGAACAGGTATATGCAAAGATAAATTTTTCCATTACCTGAACATTTGAGAAGACAGTGGGCTGGATAAAGAAACCTTTAGATCCGAGTCTATCACCTCCACACTCGAGCTTGGCATTGCTCTCCATACCTGACTTTAGGTACCTCAAAACTTTCTGAAATTGTTCTGTGTCTATCTGAAAGTTCACATTACAAAGGCTTAAAACAGAAACTTTCATTTTAGATACTCGGATTCCTTGTGTATTTCATGACTTTCTGAATTAATTGCTATCTTGAAGGAAGAGGGAAAATATTCACCTGAGGACCTTGTTCAATTCCACTCTTAAAGGGATCTCCAACAGTACGTCTCTTGGCACGCTGAGTTGCTTTTTCAACAAATTCATCATACACACTCTCGTGCACATAAGTGCGGGAACCAGCACAGCAACATTGACCCTATAATAATTGCAAAATAATTACTCCTTCCTTTAGTCTTCAATGCCACCGATAAGAGAGGTGATGAGTTAGAATACCTGGTTAAAGAAGAGAGCAAAATGTGCGAGTTCCACTGCTTTATCGACATCAGCATCTTCACATACAATGAAAGGTGATTTTCCTCCAAGCTCCAAAGTTGCTGGTTTAAGATTGCTCTTTGCTGCAAGTTCTAGAACAGTCTTTCCAGTTTCAGTAGATCCCGTGAAAGCAATCTATAATGCAAGCTCATGTTAGAATTTTAAAAAAATAGTTATTTCTATGTCACTATCGTGTTTGAAGAAGGAATACCTTGTCGACATCCATGTGACTAGCAAGCGCTGCACCAGCTGATGGACCATACCCAGAAACTATATTCAAAACACCCGGAGGAAGACCAGCCTGTAACCAGTAAATGTAACATTTAAATGCCAAAAACTATATTCAAGTTTGGGACAAAAACAAGATGTAGCAGAAGTATGAGATACAGAAATTTAACTCAGATGAAAAGTGAAATTTAGCCATGAGGAAGGACAATTAGAAGAGAAGAGAGCCCATGAGTGAGTTGAGGATGAAGGAGATACTGGGGGACATGGAGACAGACAATCCTAACTCTATTACCTCTCTATCAATTGCTCTCTTCCACGTGCAAATAGTTATTTCAAGGTCTCATGCTTAAGCAATTTCATGAACCTCGAGAGAGTAAAACTTAAAAGATTGCTATATCTCACGTTTTATAAAAGTTCAATGCTACTTTATGGAATATCTCACAATTTCTTAAATTTACATCAATGGAATACCATCAATAGTGCAACTAGCTTAAACAAACAAACTAGAAAACTATAATAGCTATCCTACCTCATGAAAAAGTTTCCCAACATAAAGTGCAGTCAAGGGAGTCTGCTCGGCGGTCTTCAGGACAATAGTGTTGCCACAAGCCAGGGCAGGGCCAACTTTCCAAGCGAACATGATAAGAGGAAAGTTCCATGGAATGATTTGCCCTGCTACACCAATTGGTTCGTGCAATGTTTGCACGTGGTACGGACCATCAGCAGGAACAGTCAACCCATGGATTTTATCTGCCCAACCTACAATGATTGGGGGGAGTAAAAACACCGGCAACTAGAACCATTTAACACACACACACACACAGAAAAAGAAAAAGAATTAAAATGCTACACATTTATTATTATATACCAGCATAGTAGTGAAATTTGCGGACAAACATTGGAAGCTCAGCTTTCGAGGCCTGTTGAAAAGTTTTCCCATTATTCCAAGTCTCCAAAGCTGCAAGCTCCTCACTGTGTTGCTCAACCAAATCAGCAAATCTCAGAATGATCCGTGCCCTCTCCTAGTTTAATTTTGATACCAACAAATATATAATGATTGCAAAATGAAAAAATTAAAGTTTAAACTTGAACAAAGAGATGATAGAGCAGAGAATGTTAGTATGTTACATAAGCTGTCATTTTAGGCCATGGACCCTCATCAAAAGCTTTTCGAGCAGCAGCTACAGCAAGGTTAATATCTTGGGCATCTCCTTCCGCAACATGGGCTATCACTTCTCCAGTCCGAGGATCATATGTAGGAAATGTCTTACCTGGAAGACGTTAATTGAATATCACATATTAGTAAATTTCTTATTCCCTTATGCTAAACAGTAAACAAAATATGTACTCAAAAAGGATAAAAAGACATATCTAGACATATAAACAAGTATTGCTTGAAGCACAAACGATAACCTGATGCAGCATCAACAAACTCTCCATTGATGAGCAGTTGGGTATGCTTAATTTCCACATTCGGAATAATAGGATTTTCTAGTGCAGCAGCAGTGCTATATCCTTTGGGGCCTGAACCATTCATAATTATTTTAAATCACAACATTTACATTTATTTTTATTCAATATATACAATTTAGCCATGGTAACATTATGATAATTAAAGTGAGGAACATAAAGTATTAGATTGATAATCAGCCGCCTGCTTTCGAACAGATATTGGGTATGATGATGATAATCAGTTGTGCAGGGTAAGCAAAAACGAGTTTAACAACCTTTATCCTTCAACTAACTTCCATCTCAAATTTGGAGTTTAAAACGAAATTCCAATCCAATTCTAACTGGTAAACGGGAATTGACCATATGGGAGGCTTAACTAGTAAAGCTTTACCCTCCATCTCGATGACTTATTTATTTACTACTAACAGCGACATTTCTCCTCCTATATTTTTGTGTTGCTTATTTTTTGTCTCATTTTATTAAGGTAGCCAACCACAACTCAACTAACGGGCTTTTGAATTGGAGAGAGTAATCAATAGCCAAATGTCCTAATTTCCAAACTGTTTCACTAAAGGAGCAGAACTGAACCAGACAATCAACTTTACCACTGCAGCTCAGCAACTTTCTCTTCTCTGTAGAATTTTAACAGGATTCATAATCTTTTATTCTCACTTGAACAGTGCAAATCCCAAGGACCTCAAACTCCAATAAAACCTTTAATTTGAATTTCTTTAACAAAGAATAAGCAAACCGCGATTTTAAGAGTTTATTATACTATACTAGATTGAGGAGTAAAGAAATTGTTTGCACAGTTATCAATCAGATTGACTTAATTCAGTAAGTAATCAGTTACTTAAATCAATCAATTAACATCAACGTTCAACTGAGTTAGAAAACTGAAACAATCCCAATTTCAAACAAGCCGAAGGAACTTACGAACAGAGAAAGGAAGTGACGAAGACAAAGAACGAGAAAGCAGAGAAGAAATCCTTCGAGCTGCCATGACTGATGCTTAGTATTCTCACCCTCCACCGCTTTATTAATGCCTATCCAAATCTAACGTGCGGTTCTTTGTTTGCAGGAAACGATATTTTTATTCTTTAGTATGACGAGTAAATTACATGAAGTACTTCACCATATATAGACAAAATAAATTACATGCAAAAATTAGAAGTAAAAAATAACTGGGAAAGAAAACGCCAGCTGTGTTCAATCAAAAGTCAAATATGAATTGATGTCGAGTCACTTTCCGGCTATTGTCGTTTCACGTATGCCAGTCTGGCACACCAAGAGAAGCGCAAATTAGCACGCCGGCGCACCGTTACTGAAGTCTTTTGCTGATTCTGTTGGTGTTGGCGATTTGGATGAAGCGGCGACAAACCGAGAAGAGAAATCGGGAAATTGAAGAGCAACGCTTTCCTCGAAATGATCGTTTTGCCCTTCATCGAAATTAAGGGCGTAACTCAGTGGATCATACTGGAACTGATGACGTTGGTTATGGCGGCGGCGATTAAAGCGGCGGATGAAGGTCTTCCACTTGGGCCCAGCGACAATCTCGGACCATTCACGAACCTTCTTCAAGGCCCAAAAAGGGCGAGCCCACCAACGATTCTCAGCCTCACGGGAGCGGAAACGGTCCCAAAACGAGGAGGAAGTAGTTGACCTCTCACCCTCACCAAGGGTGATGATATGATGGGTGGTGGTGGATGATGGAGAAGAGTAAAAGCAAGGGAAATGAAAGCAGCAGCGGTGGCGGTGGCGGTGTATGAAGGCGTTGCTTGGAGTTGGAGATTCTTCGTCTTCTTCTTTGATACTAATTCTCTCCTGATCTATTCTCATTCTTATTATACTTAATTATTTATTTACTTAGTTTCTTCTTGTTGGTGTTTTGTTTTGCAGCAGATTCATGCCAGTGGAGAGAGAGTGAAGGTTAGGTGATTTATTGAGACCTTCACAAGATAGAAAGATTGGTGGTTGCAACGGGAAATAACGGGCTACCGATTGTATACTGGTTGGTACTTGGTAGTCTTTTAATCTTGCATTTTTAAGGGAAGAGTAAGTAACTTACAATATAAATAATACTCTCACCTATTTAAAGTAATTGTCCAATTTAGTTGGGCAGAGATATTAAGAATGGGATAAGATCCACAAAAAATGTGGTAGTTGAGATTTTTTAAGTGATTGGGTTAATTGGATAAGTAGTGTAAGTGGGAGTATTTTTGTAATTACGTGTGTGAACTAAAGATATTTAGGTAAAAAAAACATTGACAAAAAAGAAAATAGGACAATTGATATGAATTTGCCAAATAAAAAAATAGGACAATTACTGTGAATAGGGGGGAGTACTAACTTAGGAGGTTTTTTCTTAGAATAATACTAACTTTATTTTATTATCTAATTTACCAAATTTTTTGGTCATATAATTTCCTATAATTTGATTTTTGACATATTACGTATGTTTAATAAAAACACTTTCTTAAGTTGGTATTATTCATGTTTAATCGAAAGTTAGTATTATTCTATGAAAATTTGCGAAAGGTTGTATTATTCACAGTAATGTTTCCAGTTCCACACAATTTGTAATGTTTGATATTTTTTAATATTATATATTATATTATTCTTTTGAAATGAAATATATAGTAATTATTAATTTTTTATTATTGTAATTAGTTTTGTTTATTAGTGGTGATTAGTAATTATTTTTGTTTACAATTTATTGTTAAAATTAGTATTATATATAATATCGTTATTGATGAATATTATTATGAATAGTGAATATTAATTACATTGGTTTAAGATTTATTAGTTTGGTTTTATTGTTAAAATTATTATTGTAACACCCCTAAATTTTCGACCCTTTAACCGAAACTAATACCGCAAGGGAACGGAGGAAATTCAGGTGTTACATTTAAAATAAAATAAAAAGAAAAAGAAAAAAAAGGAAAAGAAAAAAAAAGTAAAGTTTGATTGATTTAATTAATAGAAAAACTTTCAAACAAAATCATGCAGAAATTTTGGCAGTATCTCCCTTGAAATTGGACGCACCAAAAGAAGATAAACGCGCAATAAAACATAATCAAGAAGAGGCAACATCGGCCTTGTAACAAAATATCTCGGTGAAATATTCATCGCCTAATCCTCTGTCGACATACTAATCATAGATCGTGGTTCCAAAGTAAATGCTTGAGTTTGAAGAAGAAAAAGAACAATAACTATTTAAATCATACAAACCACAAAAACAATGGAGCGGAGATAACTTATACAAAAAGACATGTGCCTAAAACTCAAAACATAAACAACCTGAACGAAAATATACTACAGGGAAAGTCAAAACAATAAGATTATTGCACACTTCAAGATTCTCGCTCATTCCCCCCGTATGCAATACATAGAAGCTCCATCACCTGTAATGTCTATCTATGATGTCCCTACTGCTCAACATAAGATCATAGACCAACACGTCATAGCAGGGCCATCAAAGACGAGCCATCAACAATGAAAACAAACAGTACACGTCAGTAACTAACAACATGTTATACATATAACCAACAATCAATATCAACAAAACAAGGTAAGGGAGACATTCCAATTTGTAAGTATCAACTACTCGTTCCTTCTCTTCTTTGATTTTATATATTCTCTTATGTGATAAGAAGTCACCATATTGGGATTTGCAAGACCCACATGAAAACACCTCAGCCAAGGATGGTGACTACCATGCCGGCGCCCAATGGCAAAGTATGATCATACCCCCGTACAGCGACCATATACAGATGATCCATGCCTCCGGGAACTCAACCAACTGAGGTAATCCAGTGGAATCACAATAAACAGTCAACTTAATATCTCATCAATAAGGGACTCATTTTCATTCATAAAACATAATTAAAAACTTATCAATAAGTAATCATTCCCATTCCATCTCATATAATCCAACATTTCATTCTCGCGACATCAAAACCTATTCTCTACCAGCTCTACAAATCAATCCACACTTGAAACAATAACTTAATAATTTTTAATAGCAAATCATAGTCAACATAACTCATAATATTGTTATGCAACGAAAACATATTCAAGATACATGTAAGAGTAGGCTAGTGTGTGTACTTACCTGCAACTGCAAGATGACAAGTCGTAAAATCACTTCAAAAGAGGTTCTTACGCCCCTCTCATGAACCGGGCACCTATACACGTTTAAGGTAAGAGTAGTAAGTCTACTTGACTTTCTTTAGGCACTACTTGCTCTACTAAGTACCCTACTTCGATCCTTACAAGCCACAACTCATGTGAATATGCAATCTAATCATACACACAACATATTTACTCACAAACAATGCCATCAATCAATCTAACTGTAACATTAGTTTCCATTAAATTCTAAAATAAGACATGTTCAAGGGGAAAAGATTCAATTTACACACTATTGCAATAAAACAAAACTATGTGGCCTCAAATCGTATAATGTAGTGTATTACACTCGATTTCAATGCATAATGATAATAATTTTCAATCAAATTTGTTCCATTCCTCAAGATTTGAGGTGACAAAGCATAAGAACAAAACAATTAGTGGCTTAGACTTCTCATAAACATAACAAAAAATTAGTTTGGCAACAATTGAATACTAACCACAACAATTAAACATCAACCATGTACCCACAATTAACAATGGCAACACTTATTCACCGGTAGCAACACATGATATAATAATTCTTTATTAGTAATTTTATACAATAATTCTTTTTTAAGTAATTTTTATCGCCACTAAACCAACAACAATAATCACATTCACCACAATTAGCATAATTAATTTATATTTAACTATTAAAAGTGACCAACAGCTCTAAGTATTTTTAATCATCAAAACTACCATTATTAATTAAAAATAACACTTATCAAAAGCTTTTGTAAATTTATCTCAATATTACAAAATCACCAAAACACATAAAAGTAGTACATATTACCTTCAATTTCATCCCCAACATAAACCCTAATTTATTCATTTTCAAATCTCACTTCTAACACTTACCCATTACAAATTCTAATAAGATATAAACTAATTTACCCAAAACTTTAAAGATTAAAAGTACTAATTTAAAATAAGGATGAAAAAGCTCACAAAAATAAAGGAGAGAGAGGAGAGCTGCGTGGTGGAGGAGCTGCTGCTGGCGGCCGGCTGGTGGAGGGGTTGCTGGCGGCCGGGTCATGGGTTTAGGATGTTGTCTCGAACCCACCCTTTTATTTTAAGGATGTGGGTCTTATTTTTGAGACCCACCCAATCTGGATCGAATTTGGATCTCAAAAATAAATAGTGAGTCTAGGTTCAGATCCAAACCCTCCGACCTAAATCCGGACTTAGACCCGAACCCTAGACCCACACCCGAACATTTATTAAATAGTCATAATTTTTTACGGTCAACCCTTCCCCTATTTCATTTCTATACTTAAAAAAACCCTAAAACTAAAGTTCAGTTTCATTTTCAATCTCGCCACCCTCATTCTTCTCATTCCCAATCCTACATGTTCAGTTGTTCTTCTTCTTCTTCCTCACAAGAGACATGTTTTATTTCATGGAGAGTAATAAAGTACCTTAACAACTTCAGGCCCAAAGAAAGAATGAGTTTGTAGAGAACGAATAGGAAGGAAGAAATAGGAAGGAGTAATAAATACCTTAGCATAAGAAGGAGTTAATAACCAGCAAGGAAGAACAATTAGGGTTGAGTGAAGAAGGGGCTGATTGACTGAAGGCTGAAGCAGCATGCGTGATCGTTAGGATCACCCAGAATCGCGATTCTACACGATTCTGAACGATTCTACCGCTCTTATGACCGATTCCACTTGATTTTGATTCTATGATCGATCCTAGTCGCTGGGTCCGATCTTGGCAACCATGCTTACTAATTTGCACATATATATGGCATTTAATCTTGCCAAAATGATATGGATAAGGAGTTTATATATCACAATCTGGAGGTTTGGCTGTCCTAAGGTCTTCAGGTGTAGCCGTGTAGGTGACTTGACCACTACTAGTGTGTTTGTATCTTTTTTCAGGAGGTTGGGACCTGAGAGATAAATATATAAGTCCTTGGCTGTGTAGGAGAGGAAACAGTGGTCCTTCTTTCTTGAGAAGATTATTAAGGTGTTTAGATTTGTCTAATGAGTTAATTACCGTTAACAGAACGCTAGGACCTGTATGATGTTCTTAGCACGTACGGAAACTAATATTTTTTTTAATCTATAAATTAATTAGTCTTCACAAATATTATAAATAACATAAATAGATCCTGTGACAACAATGATAAAGCCGATGATGATAAAGCTAACTAAAATAATTTTGGTTAAGATATAAAAATAAAAAATAAATAAAAAATGAAGCTAGTATTTTTTAACTGGTGTTATTTTTGTCAATTATGTTATTTAACTAAATAACTATTCTAGATATGTCATTTCTTTTACCTCTTCATATTTTGTTTTGTTTTAATACTTGTAGTTTAAGGCTATATTCTTAGTAAGTGTTTAAGTTGAACTCAGAAGGAGTACCAAATTCCTTTTATTTTGACTATAGTTATACATTGCAGTTGATATAAGAAACAAATTTATGATTTGAGACTTAGAAGCTAATTATTAACGATATATTTTTGGTATGATATTGTTCATAGTAGGAACTATATCCATTGGTTGATTATAATAGAAGTAATATCTTTGTTTATTACCGTAATACTAAAGATTGCGTTTTGATATTACCTTATATAAAGGTTCTTATGATTATAGTTGAATTTAGAGGTTATATTAAGTATTACGTATATTTGAGATCCTAGTTGTTTGTATAGGTTTAACGACATTTGCATATTGAAGATATCACTTGAGTTAATAAGTCATAGTTTTAAATGATTTAGATTACGTTCTTATATTAAGTTCGAGTCATATCTTATGCGTGAGTGGTTTTGTAGGTTGTAGGGTTGCATGAGTGTCTTAGTGATAACTTTGCGAGCTAGTACAACTCACCATAGCATGAAACCGTCAAATAAGCAATTAGTCTCTTTGATTGGAACATTGTCATGCCATGCAAAAGAGCATCTTTGCGCAAGGTAACTCGCGAGTAATGAAGGTCAACAATATTGTATCATCATAGTGGTCAGTTAAGAGGGATGGACATTTACATATATATGAATTTTTCAACTTGTCTCATCTAATATTGAGTACGTTTGAGTATTTATTTTGTGAGCCATATATTTGCTTATGACTGTTAGGTGTGAGTAAGTTCGAGGACGAACTTTATTTTTAAGTTGAATAGAATCGTAAGATTTTGAGGGGAGGTGTGTGATACCTTAGAAATTGTCTTAATATATGATAAATAAGTGAATATTGCTTATCTTGTGGAAATTAAATTATTGTGTACGATTACGATTCAGAGAATATGTTAATTGGGATTAGTAGAGATCGTTAGTTTGAGAAAGAACTTGAAGTTAAGAGGTGGAGAATGTAACATCTGAACGTTTTAAGTTGGCTATAAATTTACTTTGAGAACAAAGTTGGTTTCAAGTTGAATAGTATGTAATGTATGATACTTTTAAAATTTTTAATTATGAATCAATTGCAAAGTTTAAAGGTTGAGAAGAGTATATGAAATTATTTGGGAAAAGAATATCATGGAAAATTAGAAATAAAAAAAATAATTGTAAAGAAATTTCAATTATTTTGAGTCAAAATATAAAGGTTGAATTGTGGACAAATAAACATTGACACTGTTAAAAATAAAACCTTAAGCTGCCAAACTCTTTGAAGCAATCTCAAAAACATTCTCGGATAGTCCATTAGCTGACATTATCATCTCTAACTGCGCCTGTAAATTTAAAAAATGCAAATTGTAAGTTGTAACAAGGAAGATACAAAATTAATGCATGAAGCACGCTGGGGCAGTTTTATGCCCATTTTACTTGAGAGGTAAATATTTTACTGAAGTTACATGGGTCAGGTGTTCAACTCTCATTAAAATGCATTTTTAATTTGAAAGAATGATGCTTTTCCCTCTAAATTCTCACGTGTCCGGCGCTTTCATGAAACTCCTTTATGCCCGATTAGTTTTTACTTTTACCAAATTGATTATTGATGTTTTATTTACAACCTCAATTCATTACCATTTTATTCTTTTCAATGTAAGGATGGAATTTAATTTGTAACTATTTGATTACATACTTTCATGAAACTAATAATAAAAGCATTAAAATTTAGAGAAAACTCATAAGGTTTAACATCTCAAATTCAGTCACTGTCTGTCAAAAAAATTGAAGAAAACATATTTAAGGAAGGCCCTTGAATTATTCAAGATCAAAAAGTTAACGTGAAATGTTTATTGAATAAGCAAAAAGTAGAGTACGCCAAAATTTCAGAAATTTGTTTTTATCAATCAACTGATCCATTCAAGAGATTTTTTTTATTGAATATTCAATAATTTTATTTATTGAATATTAATTTGAATTCAAGAGATTTTCGTATTTATATAGTTAACGAAGGACCCTATTCTAAAACTAAATGCAAAAATAAACGAGGCCACTATTATCTTTGCTCCACCCTTGATACGATTCTATTCAAAAAAACAAAAGAGCTTTACCTTAGCAAGGGTTTGACGGGTCTCATCATAACGTCTCCATCGAGAAAAAGCCGACACCATCCTTGAAGCCACCTGCAAAGATTGCGAGGGTCATGGAAGAGGAAAAACTCTTGTAAACAAAAGCAAATTAGCCGATACTAAAAAGGCGAATGAGGATATGTGGGGATCCTAATAAAGTATAAGATACTCAAGGATTTCAAACATAGTTTTTGGTTGAGTTTATTCCTTGACGATGATAGTCTATATAACATACTATGGGGCTTTAGTCAAAAGTTTAAATTTATGCTCGAAGCCTCATAATATGTAGATACAACATTAGAAATCAACACTTCATAAAATGAAGATAAAACTCAAGTTGCACCCAAAATGCAACTTATTCGAGAAATCCCTTATGTAACATGGATCATCTGTCTTTTAGACAAATTAGGATCGCTAGTGAGAAAAGGCAATCCTAAGTTGCTAATTTCCTCAAGATAAAAAGGAAAAAACAAGTTGCTAAAGAAAAAAAACCTGTGGGTTTATTTTGTCTAGCTGGACGACCATCTCTCCCAAAAATTTGTAACCTGATCCATCTTTTGCATGGAAATTCACAGGGGATCCACAAAAACCACCAATCAAAGCATAAACCTTATTTGGATTGCGAAGGTCAAATGCTGGGTGGTCTATTAGCTTTTTAACATTCTCAACGTTGCCAGGAACATCTGACATTGCTTGAAGTGCAAACCATTTGTTGACAACCTTAAACAAGGAGTGGGGTAGGAAAAAAATAGATGTTAGTAATTATAGTAGGAAAAATTGTTTCTAAAAAGCCAACCTTTTGGCCATCTGCAAATAAAGGGTCAACGTTTCAATTATTCAATAAAAAGACAACCTTTGTCTCATTTTTGCAATTAAAGAGATAGCAGGTAAAGCAATCCTACTGTGACCAGATAACTCGAGTTCCTTAAAAAAACAGAAATAAAGTTCTTAAAAAAAGTCCTTGTATACCTTTATCTTCATTGCATTTATTAGCTAAACTCATCAAGTAATCCATGAACAAATCATCTGAATCTACCTCCATTATTCTACCAAAAGCTCCAACATAACTAATGCTACATTTAGCTTCCTTGAATTTACTCCCATACTAAATTCTAATAGACACGTTTTCATTCATTATGTTCACAATTACACAAAAATCCTATTTCTAATGTGTTTAACCAAATTCCACCATAAGAGTAAATTTCAACAATTACTAAGCAAATCAACAATTATCAATAATGAGACATCAATTGCAGAAATTTAGAATTAGAAACTTACTTAGGTTGTGATATTTTAGTGGAAATCAACTTTGCCCTATTGCATTTGTGTCGCCATTGGAGAAGAATTAAAGGGACCGATTTTTTGGGTTGAAGATGCAACAACTGGTTTGGCCGGGGGTTGAAGATGCAGCAACTGGTTTTTTGTGGGTTGAAGATGCGAAATTAAGGAGGAAGATGCAGCACTATTTTCGTGGGTTTGCAAGGGGATTGGAAGATGTTTGTGAATTTTGAAATAAAGTGGTGATGATAGAGACAAATATGTATGGGTAGGTATGCGAAATAAATGCTAACCGGTTACCAGTAAACTATCTCTTTAATTGCAAAAATGAGACAAAGGTTGTCTTTTTATTGAATAAATGAAACGTTGACCCTTTATTTGCAGATGGCCAAAAGATTGAATTTTTAGAAACAATTTTAAAAATATACAAAATACTTTAAAGCATATTCATCTTTTCGATGATAAATCTAAAATCTAAATCTGATTGAGAAGCTTACCAAAAAGTCGTACTGCCATTTATCATAGAAGTCGGCCAAAACCTTGTCAGTGATTGTGCCAGTCCTCTGAGTAATCGCTGCTAAAGCTGCAAACTGATCTGTCATGTTTGTGGCCGTTTTATATTCACGCAGAGCAAGCTCAGTGCATTCTGGGTCATCAAGTAAGGCAAGATATGCTGCAGTATGTTCAAGGACCATAATAGATTAATATATTGTCATATCCCAAAGCAGATTACAAACAGAAAGTGTAACACACCAAGTGATACGTTCTTTAGTGCCCGCCTGGCCATATTAGAATGGTTAAACTCATATTGCTCGGAGGACTTGTTTTCTAGTACCTGTAAAACAATCGAATTCAGTATCAAGGAAAAATTAACTCAAAGTGGAAGTCACCCTAACAAAAGCCAAGACGCAGCTATTCAACAGACAACAGAGCCAGGTTCCCCTTAAAAATCCTGATGTGGCCCAACAAAACAGGATCAGAGCAAACATTTTTTGATCGAGGCAGGCCCTTGAAATATCCTAAAAAATAGAAAACCCAGGGTAGATTGTTATTGGGGGCAACAACACATGTAAAACGTTTTTTGAGCTTTGTTGCTGCAGGTTAGATTATGTATACAATAAAAACCCTCTCAGACTATGTATAAGATAAAGGACCATCAGATTGTGAATATGTTTGGTATAACCCTTAAGAGGTATTTGATATGGAGGATAAAAAGAAATGGAATTTAAAAGGTTAAGTAAATGAAATAATATTAATAAGTATTAAACTTATTGGTTTGGCATTAATATGGTAAGAAAAACACTGAAGTGATTTCCCTTTCTTCTTGTTACTCTTAGAAAATGATAGGAGTCAAAACAAGGGTAATGATTAACCCAAAGAAATGGAATGACTCAAATTCTTTTATACCAAACAATAACTAATGGGATGTCTTACCTCATTTCATTACCCAAATCCAAAAAATCTATACCTAATAGGCCCTAAAAGTGTTTCTCAAATAGAGAAACTAAAAATGAGTCAAACACCCTCCTATTCAGGAGTTGAAACAATTTTCAAGAGGTATAAAATGGATTGTGTAAATAAATCCTGGATAGTATAAAATGGAGAAGCTACAAATTTTAATTTCTCATCTTAACTTTTCAAAAAAAACAAAAAAAAATTCCTCTGACGACATAACTTTATTTTCCTATAATTACGCAAAAGATATCTTAGTTAAACCACAATCCCTATAAGTAAGCTAACCATATTATTTTAATTCTTGATTTTAGAAGAAAAAAAAGTATAATTAGTTATTTCTTTTATATTGTAGAGATATCTATGCAATACAATGTACATCAAAAAAATATGTATCACAATGGTTAATCAAATGTATTTTTCTTCAGTAAGTTCAATATATAATCTAAACATAAGCAATTTAAAAAATCATTAATTTCACAATTATCATATCAATCAATATATGTACTGAATTCGGGTTCTTGTTTAACAATTTCACTTGGGAACAGAGAAAGTATTTTTTTTTTCATTTGGTAATACTTTAAAAACGAAAAAAAAAATGTCAAAAGAGAAAATGAAAGGGCCAAAAACTCATATCAAACTCATTTTAGAAATATAAAGCCAAGAATCTAATTCTAGAAAGTGTTTCTCCATAATCAATTACGCCAAACATACTCTATGTATAAGATAAATCCGCTATCTAGCTATGTAAAAGATAAGACCCTATCAGACAGTGTAAAGCCCCAAGTCTAAACAATGTTTAAAACTTTTTACCGTGCAAAGGAAATCAGCTTTCAGCTGCACAGCAAGCTCCTTTCTGATGAAAGTTCTGACTGCATGAACAGCATCAGGATCCGCAACTTTCATAATGTCCATGATCTCCCCCTCACCAGGGAGAGTTATAGCCTTTGCAATGAATTCCTGTCATTAGAGCAGGGAGAGAAGAACAAGCTTCACCAAATGCTACTGCATAAGCAGAATAAAGCCATCACATTTAACACAATAGCAGGAATTCATGGGCATTTT
Organism: Amaranthus tricolor; assembly: GCF_026212465.1. Classification (NCBI taxonomy): domain Eukaryota; kingdom Viridiplantae; phylum Streptophyta; class Magnoliopsida; order Caryophyllales; family Amaranthaceae; genus Amaranthus; species Amaranthus tricolor. Next base: position 95,459 of record NC_080060.1, on the reverse strand, counting down.
ACCTTATCCAAATTACTGTTGCGCAGAATGCTTTTGAACCCATCAACAAATTTTGCATTCAAAATTAGAGGCCTGTTTTGCTGGAAGTCTGCAACTAAGCTGAGCATTAACTTCCTGGCCAAAATCTGTCCTGCCTCCCAACTACAGCATAGAACACCAGTGGTAAAGCAAATTTCGTAGTTTTTGTCCAATTATAGGTTTATGTGTATGACATTATGAGTTAATAAATTAAACAAACATACCGGTTGAATTCATCCGAGTCATTGGCAAGAAGAAAGAAGAGATCACTATCAGAATAATCAGCTTCGAGACGGATAGGAGCACTAAATCCCCTTAACAAAGATGGAACAGGCTTCTCAAGTACATCAGAAAAAACAAATTCTTCTTCCTTCTGCAAAGCATTCATAACCAAACTTCTGGAATTAAAGGATGTTTGACAAATATAAATTCAGTGCTACAACCTCAGTTTTTTTGGATGGAATCAAAATTCAGTTTTGAATTACACAACTTATTAAATCATGTGCACTTCTAATAATGTTGAGTTGTAAATGATGTTTGCTGTCAAGGATTAATCTTAAAAAAAACCTCTTTGTTTTTACAAGAATAAGGTTGTGTATATCCAACCCTCTCAAACATTGTTCAGTAAGGAACAACTTAATGGCATTTGTATAGTAATGTGTTTATGTACCTCAATTATTAAAGTTGCAACATTTTCATATTTAAAGACCATATCTCTTCATGAGTGTAATGAATATTAAAATCTTGGTTATTTTTACAATATATACTTAACTAAAAATACTAGCGGTCAAAGTTAACACTGTTATGAGTTTCAAAAAAACCGACCTATGACCTAAACGGTCAATATCGGGAAGAAGTGTGAACTTTCAAGTCGGGTCATGGGCCATATATTTTTAAATGGCAGGTACCTATTTAAAAGATGTAGTACAGGTTATGATTTTTTATAAATTGCACTGGTATATACTCAATAATGCTGTTTACAGTCCAGTAGTAAAGTTAAAAAAAAAAACATCATTCATGACCTTTTAATCATACACTTCTCACTCTCACATCTTGGTTGTTTGTATCATAGAACATGCAGCAATATCTGTAAAACTATGTTAATTTTCTTACTGCAGATAAAAATATTTAGATCTAGCTAATAATGCAGTTAAGTGAGCTTGCTGATTATGCATGATCAGAAATTCAGAATATTATTGAAATATGAAATATCCCTTATGAAAGCAATAACTCCTCTGCCTTCGGCTTGGATGTACCAGAATCAGGTACCCGGTGTCCCAATCCGAATTATCCAGCAACTAACAAACTAACCGGGTACCTGGGTTTTTGGGTAGTTATGAACAGGTACTGTTGATCATGATAAGCAAACAAACTAAAGAAAACGGAGGTATAAAATTGCAGCTAACAGTCAAAACCTACCTGACTATCTGACTCATATCACATGCAGAACTCAATTCCAAGCAATAATGTTAACATAGGAATTTGTTGTAGGCAAAAAATATTTGTTCTTATTTTTTTCTTAATTTTTATTATATACTCAACTTAAGATACTTTTTATCAAAGTTGACACTGTTGATCATTCAAAAGAAAACAAACTAAAGAAATGGAGGTATAAGATTGCAGCTATCAATCAAAATCTACCTGACCAACCAACTCATATCACAGGCACAGCTCAAGATTCCAAGCAATGTTAACAAGGTTAAGAATCATAAAGCAAAATTCTTTATCCAATGATAATTATTAACTAAAGGACAACTAGAGTATCAATTAGACCTTTGTTACTCGAAGAACAGCTGTATGGACCGGCTGACCATTAATAACAAGAGACTCCAGTTTGCCATCATGATAAACAGAAGACAGGGGCATGTCCTTGCCGTGAGAATCAAGCAAACTTGTTGCAACTGGTATAAACATGGGCTCTTTGACTGGCTGACCAGGAGTTGGTGGCACCTCTTGGCTACAACATTATCGCACCAAGATCATTTATTTAACAGTAAAATTATTTGCATCAAAACTGGGAAGTGAAGAGGAAAAAGAAGTTTTATTGGCATATGTACCTGAATTTCAACGCAAATGTGTGCTTCTCGACATCATAAGATGAAGAGACTTTCACAATAGGTGTCCCAGCTTGCGAGTACCTTTTGCAATTGTTAACTTGGGGTCAAACATCCTCCAATAATCAATGGAACATTTGCAGAAGTTCATAAATTAACATTACTAACCAAAGCAAGAAATTCGCGAAATCTGCATTATTAGCATCCCTCATAGATGCAAAGAAATCCTCACATGTTACAGCATGTCCATCATGTCTCTTAAAGTACAAATCCATACCCTAAATTTGAGAAATTTTAAGTTAGCGCAAAAGACAGCCACGAAAGTCCAACTTTTAGTGATTCTCTACCTAAATGAGTCATTATTACCTTTCGGAAACCTTCACTACCCAACAAGGTTTTATACATTCTGACTACTTCTGCCCCCTGTTAGACATGGTAAATGCAACTTTCATTTTACAAAACTTAAAATTTATGATGGTAATAAAGAATTTCTTTGAATTTTAAGGATCTTTGATAGAAAAGATGATTCAAAATTAAAGAAATGTGCACCTTTTCATACACCTGCATTGAAAAAACCAAGACTAAATGAGTGGCCATGAATAAAAAGATGGAATGGGGAGCAAAGAAAAGCACAAGAGTTATGACAACTGAACATAGTATCAAGATGCCAAGACATACCGTAACTAGGATTTCCATCAGATCCAAAATAACAAAGCATACCCAAATCAGAGACACCGTCAAATAAAGCCAAGTTAAGGAAATCATAACAAAAAGAGGAACTTTAATAAAATAAAATAAATAAAAAAATAAGCACAATAGACAATGCATACTGTTTAAAATGAAAGTTTACCTGTATAAAAGTTGTCCATCTGCAAAGAGAAAGAGTAATATAATAGGCTTAGCTTTTGAGGCAGGGGCAGAAATCCGGACACTCCATAGAAGAAATCTTGAAAGAGAAAGTTTCACTAATGCTTACCTTAATGTAGGAATGTGGTCGCACAGGATGAGCCATAGGACCTGCATCCTGAGACATGAAAGATAAAACACTTTCAGGTTGTGCAAAATACATACACAATCAGTCCGTCAACTACTCGAAACAAAGTTTTAGAAAACTAAGCATTTACGTCTCAATTGTCAACAAAGCAAGTAACCTGAGGATATTGATAATTCCGAAGCCTTGAAACATCAGCAATGCGCTTCACAGTGCGACTTCCCATGTCAGACGAAAATTCCTAGATGATGAAAATCATTATATGAAAAGCTTCAATTTTAGCAATTCTGATCTCCGAGCTACGAAACTTATATTATTTATATTAAAACAATACCTGATCACGGAAGACAGTTAATCCTTCCTTCAAGCTAAGCTGGAACCAATCCCGACATGTCACTCTGTAACAGGATATATCTCAAAAACCACAATACTAACAAAAGTGCAGACAACACATAAAAAACTCTAAAAACATTTTCAAAAAAGAAAATGGCTCAAAAGTAGCATACCTATTACCAGTCCAGTTGTGGAAGTACTATGATAACAGTTATCAAAAAAGGACATAAATTAGTACAAGCTAATATTGAAATAAAAGCCACAATCACAAAAGCTGTATGATGACAGTTTACCTCATGACCAATTACACCTAAAATTGCAGCATAATCTGCATCAGTAGCAGTTTCCGGAGATGCCAAAACAAGCTTTGAATTGAAAATCTGGCAAAAAAGAACATATTGAGTTTCATGGGAAAGGTCAATGACAAGCACAAAACATAAGCTGAAACTTCTCATAGACATACATTTAAACTCTTGTTCTCCATTGCTCCCCTGCAAGCACGAAACATAAATTTTGAATCATTATTTCTAATTTGCAAACAAAAAGAACAGTCATTCGAGAGAGTAAAAATCAACTACAAGAGCTTTCTCTAAAAGTCCAATGATTTTTTTCCAAGAATGAATCTTACATATTAAAGTCTGGAACAGCAACAATATTAAAAAGATCTAAATCATATTCCAAACCAAAAACCTGTGGAGAAACAGCAAAGCTCTCAGAAACAAAATCAACTGGAAGTTACAAAAGAGGAATGAGAAAAATAGAGAACTGACATCTTCATCCCACTTCATGGCTGCCTTAAGAGAATACATAGCATGTGCAGTCTTTGGTAAATCCTCAAAGGGAGTCCAGATCCTGAGAGTGACCTTACGGCCAGAACGAGTAAGAAATGTGTCATCTCTGCTCTCCAGTTGCCCAGCAACCAAGGCAAACAGATATGACGGCTTCTTGAATGGATCCTCCCAAACAACAAAATGCTTGCCACCCTGTCATTACTAATGATCAGCTTGTGTGTAATATGTCGTACAACAATACTAAAACTTAGTCACATACCACATTACTGCCCAACTAGTTTACTCACCTCAATGTCACCTTGATCTATGAGATTCCCATTGGACAACAAGACCGGATATTTGCTTTTATCAGCTTCAATGCGAATTGTGTATTTTGACATAATATCAGGACGATCCTGGCAATATTACAAAGACAAGAACCCAAATTATCTAATGACCAAGCAAATCATTAGAGTGCAAACCACTATATCCAGAAAACTAGAAAATCAACCTGAAAGAAAGTTATTTTTCGAAAGCCCTCTGCTTCACATTGTGTGCAGAAATTTCCAGAGGACTTGTATAGACCCTGTTTCAAGAAAGGCTAATATGTGAGAACATGACATACAAAAAAAAAAAAAAAAAAAAAAGTGCAATTCGCAAGATTAAACATTTCTCACCTCCAATGAAGTGTTGTTTTGAGGGTATATCTCGGTAATAATTTCCAATGTGAATTTACCATTTGGTGGGGATAAAAGCGTCAAATGGCGTGAGTCCACATGAAATTCTCCCTCCTAAACAAAGCAAAAAGATCAAACATGTATATACAACCAAAATCACATATAACAAACATAGATGTGGCAATTGAAAGTAATAGCAGAGTAAGATAATCAAGTTAAAACTTCAAAATCATGGAAAATAACATACTTTTAGCTCCTTCCCATCAATCTTGACCGAGACCAGCTTTAGATCCCGACCATCCAAGACTAAAGGAGCAGAGACTGAAGCTAGTGTGGAGACAAAGAACATCAGTAGAGAATCTTAAAGCTAACGAGTACATGGAAAAGGAAAAACAATGAGGTATACGCGCAACACCTTCATGAGCAGAGAAAACAGATATGTTTGAAAAGACATATGTCTTATCTTCTTCCAGTAAAAATTTCAACTCCACCTAAAACAACAAATACAAGTAGATCAGCCAATTAAAAAACAATGAAATATCAACAAGAACAACTGCGTATTGACTTTTCTATTGATAAAAATTAAATAGAAGTAAAAGGCGCGTACAGTATCAAAGTAGTAATCAGGCTTCTTGTAGTCTTTCAAGAAAATTTCTTTTGGGGCCTCCATATTCAATTCTTGGGCGTGCTTTGGCAATGGTCCAGTCGTCACTGAACAAAAAAGCCTTTTGTAAACTTCCTGTCTCCTCTGAGGCAAGATAACACTCTTAGACATAGTATAACATAGGAGTGTATAAATAATATATGACATATCTTGTATGTGGGGAAACGATGGTTCCTTGGCAAGGAAGTCTTCCATGGAACAGAATTGACAAGATTAAACAAAGCATAAGACAGAAATTTAGAAAACTTACATAGAGGGAGGGATATAAGAAACGATGGTTCCTTGGCAAGGAAGTCTAAACACACAAGCAAATGAACGAACTTCAGCAAAAACAGTTCCAACAGAACCTTACAAAAATGCCCAAAATCATTCAACTAGACAAACCTCCAAAGTGAGAAATGTACTGTGTCTTGCTAGACTCTTAACAGGGCGTCGGATACTGCTAATTCGACACAAACCCTGGAGTTGCATAAAAAGTTAAACATAAATCATAAATTATTTCATCACATCACTTATTATTCAAAACTATTCAATTTGGTTTTCTGCAATAAGAATTGAACTAGAACAAAAGGGATGAGATAATCACAGGAGAAGCATGAAATGAAACCAAATCTAAAAGATGGGTCTTCGATAAAACAAAAACATGATTACTTTTGAAAGATGAAGGCAAAACCAACCGAGCCATTCAACTCTAAATCTTTGCCAAAAATGTTATCCTCAAATAATAAACCCCACAAAAATTCAATATCAATACTTGTATGATGGATCAATTACTGACCAACTTTTAATAAGGCTTGGGACTTCAAGATTCAGATCAATATACTTCAGGCGATAACCGACTTTTTGTTTTATAGAGTGTTCAAATTCTAAATCGGATATTGAATATAAGGTCAACAAATAACTAATGATCGAGACGTAAGTCGCAATATAATGGAAGAATTCACGAAAATTTTGTATAAAAATACCTTCGATACTTGACGAATCTGATTGGAAAACTCACAAAATTGCTATCTAAATGAAACAAAGTTCTACTCAAAACAATAAATCAAGAGCAAAAATTACATATCAAATCAATTCAGCTTCTACCATTTATTTATATATTTGTAATCATTTATTAATTATAGATATATAGTTAAGATCATTTATTTATAGCTGTAAGTTTAATTTTACGAGTTTTAATAATCACTATAAATCAACAAGTGCATCTATTATGATTATCTTAATCAATTCGATGACACAGCTTTTTAATGAATATTGACTTATTTTATTTACCTTTGACTTAACTATTAACAATACATATTGTCTATTCTACTTTCTTAGTTCAACATCAACATTGTTTTTATCTTCTCATTTCAAACGCTTGATGTACAATCATGGTAATTTTTTCTCTTAATTTCGTTTAATATACCAAAACATCTAAAAATTCACATTGAATTTTGATACAAAAATTGTAATTAACTCTTAAAAATATTAACGGGTATACTTCCTCCGGTTTCTAATAGTTGTTACACTTTTCTCAAATGGAATTATTTTATTAGTTGCTACACTTACCATTTTCGGTAAAAAAAACCTAATGAAAGTACTCTTTTACCCTTACTATTATTTTTATTACTCAACTTATTTAAAATAACAAACACTGTACAACTAATTAATACATAGTGTCTTTACTAATTGTCCCCAACAACCCCTTTCATTATGGGATTCATCCCCAACTACTTACATTAAACATTAAAAGAAAAAAAAAATCCCAACTACTACCCAGTTCATCCCCAAACTTGACATAAATCCATTTCATCCCATATTCTCTCTTCCAAACATGTTTTCACCTTAAAACCTTAAATTTGTAGAGGGGTTTCAATTAAAATTTCTCCATTTGATTAATCATTGGGTGCAACAAAACTTTTGCTATGTTTCGAATTTATGAGGGTTTTATTGTGCCTTAATTATGGTAATTTTTAGGGATTTCGAATTTTTTAAGGATTTCGAATTTATCAACTAAGTAAAGTATATATTTGGTTTCATTGTGCATCAGTTTGGAGATTAATTAGTGTTTTGGTTGTTGTGGGTTTTGAAGTTCAACAACTGAGTAGGAAATTTTTGAGATTTCACTTTGTAGCTATGAAGGGTAGGAAAAGAAAGAGCTCTACAGTTGACATGCTACAAAGAGAAGAAAAAGTGAAAAAAAGAATGGTAGAAGACTTAGAATTAGAAGGGGCAAATTAGAAAAAAAATTTGTTGCCCAATGAATTTCTTAATATTTTTGGTATCTTTAGCAAGGAGTATCCACACTTGTTCAGTGAACATGAGAGTATCACTTACTTCAATTCCTTTATTGTATGTATCTGAACCAGATCCTAAGTTATTTGGACCAAAAGATAGCCAAGGGTGTCTTGACTGGACTATAGGTGATCTGGACCATAAGGTATCCCTTGAACAATCACTAACTAGAAGGAATGTACCAGTTGAAGAAGCTTGGAAAGATTTGCTGGAAACTTAAAAGGTTTAACTTGCGGGAAAAGACAAATGATAATAAAAGATCTGCTAGAATCAAGGTCATTTAATGAAAATAGAGACAAAACAGTGACTTTGCAGTATCTCTCCTATAACCATAGTGTATCTAGCATATGTAGTCATTGGGAATAGGAAAGGGTTTCACCTTTTTGGGAAAGGTTGAGCTCTGTATTAAATGCATGGTCTTAGGGGCAATGGAAGGAGGCCACGTAAGAATAAATAGTCGTCTTCACACGAAACACCAAATACGTGTATTGAAATCAATAATAGCAACATCACAAAGGTCAAAACAAACATTCCATAAGGCAATGAAAAGCTGAGTAGAGACATGCACAGAGTATAAATAGCAACCTTACACATCAAATAAACATGATTGACTTAGGCCTCACGCTACATACAAGCCCTAATATCAATCCTCCAAGCTAAAAGTCATAGTGCAGTTGGGCAAGGGTTTATTAGGCATACACCTGGAACTCTTATTGACTTGGGCATCAGAAAAAGTCATCTGAAAACCATTCTAGGCCCTCCTAACCCTTGTTGCTTATGCACGAAAGACATTACAATGATCTTATTGCAAAATTGGCAAGATAGCAAGGACAAACCCCAAAAAACCAACATTAATCTTTCTTCAAACATGACCCTTAGGCTAATTCAAACTTAGTCATTAATTAATTGTATTCAGTCTCAGATAGGAACATTTAGTTTGCATAATAATGACATGGTTTGTTGTTGATTAATTGCGGCTGATATTTTTGTCATACTTCACTTCGTAATGTTGGACTATTTGTTGGGTTGTTGTTTAAAGTTTTGTTGGATATGATGAAATTTTATAGTTTTCCAATGAGTTATCTCGATGAAGTCACATACTGAGAGATAAAAGGGATTTAAAATGATGAAAGCATTTAATGATCAAATGACAAGTTCTAGAGTGGTCAATAGAGTTTGTGTGCCTAGATTTGTACCTATGTTTGATTGAGTTCATTCTATGTCCTTGATGCATGTGTGATTAAAGAGGTTCTTGCATGGGTTGCTACAATCATTTGCAAAACGAAGTTTTCAAATGAACTAACCTTAGCTTCCTTTTCATTATATACGTCATAAATACCTGAGCCAAATTTTTCTTGTGTGATTAGCAATTTCATTTTTTTTGCACCAATTGCTTGTGTTGTGAGTGTTCATATGCATATTTTCTTCATAAAATTGAACAAAAGCATCTACAAACGTTGTGTTTGACTGGTTTTCAAAAATTTCATTTTCTTCACCATCTGATGAGAAGGCGTAGACTTCATCATCTGAGTTTGATTCAATCATTTTTTCCAGGTTTGATTCATCAAAATCCAAGTACAAGTAGTCATCTTCCATGTCAACTCAAGCTACAACAATTCAACAATCAAGCAACAACCACCACTCACAAGAGCTCAGAAGCAATGCAAAACATCAAAAACCAAGAAGGAACAACCCAACAAATAGAGAGAAAAATCAACAACTAAAGAATGTGCAAGTGTGCATTGTGTCAACTAGGAGTTAAAATGAAGTGTTGTGTGTAAGTGTTGTAATTACGCAAATTACATGTATGCTTCTTCTCCTTTTTTTCTTTCTTAAAGGATGGTAATGCTACCCAGGAATTAGGGCCAAAATGTTGAAAATTTTGAATAAGTATATAACTTCTCCCAAATATTTTGTGGGGCCCATGAACATTAGGAATGTTGTAATCCCTTTTATTTCTACCTAAACTAGTGCTTTTTTGGGGCCACTTTAAGTCTTTTTGTATTATTATTATTATATCAAGGGCAATATGGGCAATACACTTTCTCCTTGATTCTGTAGCTACAGTAATTGTAGCAACCTTTGAAAACTGGAGGAAGTATTAAAAGGGTTTTAAACTTCAAAAAACCTCAAAGTCTGGAATAAAATGGATGGACTAACATTAGGAGAAGGAAGGAAAATGTTAAATTATGACGTTGATGCACATAAAGCTCTTAGGGATGGATACATCAACTTGTATGCTGTTATGGATGATGTCTTAATTATGATGTTGTTGGGAACAAACATGAGGGAGCCACTTGTAAAATTGGAAAACAAAAGCATCAAAAATGACTAGTCAAGATTCTTCTATGCACCCACAAAAGGAAGGTAAACCACATGACACCATCTCACATGTTGCCAAAACAAAACCCTGAACCCTAAACTCTGACCTCGAGCCCCGAGCCCTGAACAACAAACCCCAAACCATAAACCCTAAACCATAAACCCTAGACCCTAGACCCTAAACCCTAAACCCTATAACCTACACATGTGGCTTTTGAAGGTTTGCGGAGGGCTGCTACTCACTTGTTTCGTTTCGCCATTTACCCAAATGAAAAGGTTGTTTGTGTTTTCCTAAAAAAAAAAAAGAAATCATAGGCAAGATAGTTGTTACTCTCCTTTCGAAAAAAATAATGGAATAACGTTGTTGTGTCATGAAAAAAAGATCAGAGAGGTTATTTGTTTCAAAGTATTAGGCGAAACAAAAAGAGAAGGTGAATAGGGACCTGATTTTTCTTTTGTTAGGTATTTAACAAAAAAGGAAATATAAAAAGAATTGCTTAATATATCAACTAATTCATATTCCTTTACAATTATTTTTGATTCTCAATTCTCTATGATAATGTTTTCCCGAATAATTTCATATACTCTTCTTACCCTTTGAACCTTACAATTGAATCAAAAATTAAAACTATAAAAATTTCCATGCATTACATACTATTTAACTTTAAACTTTCAAATGTTACATTGTCCACCTCTTAAATTCAAGTTCATCCTCGAACTAACAATATCCGATAATCCCAAATAACCTATTCTCTAAATCACACACACACAATTCTCCAATTTCAATAATTCAAATTCCACAAGATAAGAAATATCCACTTACCATAGATTAAGACAATTCCTAATGTATCACACACTGCCTCTGAAATCTTACAATTCTACTCAACTTAAAAATAACGTTGGTCCTAGAACTTGCTCACACTTGACAGTCGTAAGCAAATATATGGCTCACACAAGAAATATTCAATACTAGATGAAACGAGTTGAGAAATTCATATATATACAAATGTCCATCCCTCTTGACGTCCTATGTCTCTCGATTGACCTTTATGATGATATAATATTGTTTACCTTGATAACTCACGTGTTACCTTGCGCAAAGATAGCTCTTTTATATGGCATAACAACGCTCCAATCAAGAGACTAATTGCTTATTTGACGGGTCCAAGCTATGGTGAGTTGTACTACCTCGCAAAGTTATCACTACGACACCCATGCAGCCAAACTCTACTTCATACGCAACCTCTCAAACATAACATCTGACTCCAACTTAATACGAGAACGTAATCTAGACCATTTAAAACAATGACACATAAACTCAAGTGGTATTCCTCAATCTGCTAATGTCGCATTATACAAACAACTAGGATCTCAAATTTATGTAATACTTAATATAATCTCTTAATTCAACTAAATCATAACCACCTTGATATAAGGCCATGTCAAAACGCAATTTTTGGTGTTACGCGTAATAAACAAAGCTATTACTTCTATGTTCTATCATTATCAATCAATGGGCGTAGCTCCTATAAAGAACAACATACCACATAAAAAATATATCCTAATTAAGTGATAACCTTCCTGATTCCCAATCATAAAGTTATTTCTTATACCAACCTCAATGTATAACTATATTCAAATCGAAAGGAATTCCATACTCCTTATTTTTTACTTCAACGTAAATTCTTAGTATAACAAAACCATGTCACAACCTAACGCCTTGATGTATAACAAACCAATGCTAGGACAATAAAATCTTAAGTATATCATCTGATAGCTCTCATCCGAGGGATTACAGGAAATTAGCATATATATAACTTCAACCATTTGATAAACCTATAGTAATTTTGATAGACATGAACTCCTTTTCAATCCCCTTTACATATCCTTCGTTTTTACACTTTTACGCAAATTCCAAATGCCTTAGAAATGTAATCCACACGTGTAGAAGACTAAAATTGTTCGGGGCACAAACAGAAATTTCTTTTGACCAAAGATAACCCCAAATATCAATTATTTTGGTTTAGTTTTTATATCCAATCATTCAATCATCACATCCTCTATAAGCAGAGTTTTTCCAATTCTCAAATAAGAAAATACTCAAAATATTTCCTCAAAAAAAAGATTTTTACTTTCATGGTGATAAATTCTAATTTAGTTCCTCCATACAGTTCATCGTAAACATTTTATACAAATAATAATAATAGAATTAAACTTTGCATGTATAAACTTCCACAAACCACCTCCAAGCCTAAATTTCAAAATAACATACTTTTCGATAATCCAATAAGGCTACAACTTCAAAACTATTCTTGATTAAATATAGAGTACAATAACCCAAAATCCTTTATAGGTTAAACTAATATACTTCGTACCTCAAAAAATAAACCAACTTACTTTACAAAGAAACGGATCTTCAAGACAACTCTCTCTAACTGAATCAATAAATTTACATATAGTAATTCATGTCCCATCCTTACCTTTATCATGGCTTCTTAATCGAAATCCAATCCATTCATAATTACCTTAAGTCATATTGAATTTAAAACCAACCTATTACAACCTCTAAATAATCCAACATCTTTGAAATTTCTAACACCGGTGTTCTCCCCTTTCATCCCAAGCACTAGTTATACGGCAATATATCTCAAGTTCCCACTTGGAAATGATCAACTCATAAGTAAACCTGTGTTGAATTAAATATAAAACCTATTAGAACCTCAATCATAAATTTCAATATTCTAAGGTAACTGAATTCATATTGTAATCATTACCAATACAATACAATTCTTCTCATGCATTAAACAAACTTTGTATCACGGTTAATCTTTAGCTTTGCATTTTTTCCTTAAACTTTCTAGACATGAACACTTAGATTTATCATCTTGAATATATTTAGGAAAGATTCTATACTATGAGCCACTCTTCACTAGTAGTCTCTTCAATATTAATGAACTTCAAAATATACTTGCTAAATCAATAATTAGGTACTTACAATATTACTAAATGACTTCTTTGGTTTAATAGCCTCAAATTATCATAACTTGAAATTACAAACCTAAGATGTCAATTTTGCCACATTCATATCATATCGTTATATTAACTTAAGTCTACCACTGTAGATCCTTTAAAACAACTTAAGCGAATATCCTACTTCTATTTTCGATGCTAATATACCTAAATTGTACTTAACAAAACCTCAAGTTCACGAGTGGCATTCCTTTTTAAGCTATAATTTCTCTTCTAACCACCAAAAGAACTTTGTATATTCTCAATAATAAGCACATAATTTCTTGACAACTCTACTAATTCTACAGGCTGCAATATGTATTATTTTTAGAATTATCTTCCTAAACGAACTAGTCTAAATCCATAACAATGTGATAAGATTCCACAACCTGAAAAGTCCATTGGTTACATCAAAATATGAGCACTATAGACAACTCAATCAGTAAGCATTAATAATTATCTTATGCTCTTATCTTAGGCAAACCTATCACAAATGACTTGCAATACTTTGTCTTCACTAAAACTTCCAGTAAATATAAACGTCATAACAGTTGAACTCTCTTATGGCAAAGGCACTATTGATCCCTCACAATCATCTTGTCCTTGCCTTCATGCATCAATCTATAATCCTTATCATAGATCAACAGACAATGGGTAATAGTGACGCGATATCAATTAGGAGGGTGACATCCATGATTTACAATATAAGCACTTAAAGCATAACTTCTCAAACAATAACCGACAAGAAAAGGATAATAAGCCTAAAGGCATTTTCATATAACACATCAAACATTGTATCGATGAACTGAATTTTCTTGTCACCATGATCAATTGTTAAAGCGTTTCCCATTTTACCCCACAATTCTCACTTCTCGCATCCTACATTTTCTAAGAAAACCTAACTAACTCAAACACCTAGGACAATATTACAATTATGTTTACTTCTACTCTAATCTCTTGTCGTAAGAATCTAAGTCCTCAAGTTAAACTTTTTCAATACTTTAAAGATCGTATCCCTACTAGGTGAACTAACAAGGGATTTGCCACAACCAATTGTAACAACCCAACTTAGTTATTGTCAAAGAAAATTCGTGGGTTTAATTGCCCAAAATGAATCTAATCTCAAAACAATATCCTGTAAAAGTAACAGATCACAAATCCTAAATATAATGATGGCAAGTAATCTCAAGTCCATCGGCTCGAGCACAGTCCAATTTATACAAGTAACTATAATAGTCCAGCATAATCAACCTTGCCCAATCTATTACATAGTTTTGATATAGCCAAACATGACTACTACAATATTAACTCGACTTAAACTAAAGAACATCCAAGAGCAATCTCATTACCTCTATTGTCCCTTCCCTTCCCGACAGATACTGCTAGAAATCTAAAATGAAATGAATAACTGGGATTCTGAATTAACTGGATAAGAAGCAATCCAAAACATAACATATCGTGAAAAAACAAACCAAAAAGATGCAGTTGAAAGTAAAAAACCTAAAAGCAACATCAGTTTTAGATTTTTTGCGCACTATAAATCTAGTTGAGAGGAGCCCCATAGCTCTATGGTTATGTCACTCTCGGGTGAGGGTAGTGAATATCTTAATCACAGTTCGCCTCAAAATGGAGTAGAGAACAATGTGTCCTCCTACTTTATCCATGGTCGGCCCTCGAGCACAATCCACTAACTCATATCACAACAACGGCATAAATAATCACAAGCTTTATCGCAATAATTTTCTATTTCAAAAGAACTTTAAAAAATTATACCCTGCAACTACTCACTAACAACATCATTTCAAGGAGCAAGGTCCAGTCAACATCGATCAGCTAGAAGGGCTCCTCGTTGAAGTCGAATCCTGAATCATATCGATAATCACAATTATAACCAAGGTGTGTTATTATGCTAGTATGCCTACTCTACGACTTATTACATCTCCTCCTAAGACCATAATTCAAACATGATTATGTTCTAACAATCCAACAATTGAAATCCTAGAGTTGTCATTAACAATACAAATGAAATCCAAATTTATCAAAAAAAAAAAAAAAAACAATCCTCAATTGTCACTCAACAACTCTAGATGCCAACAAGAGAAATACTAACAACACCATCACACAAGCCGATCTTTTTATAGTTAACAAGATACTCATACTACAATCAAAAGGACAGAACTCAAGACCCTGATTTTTCAAATCCTCATAATATAGTTCAACGTTAAGTAATCCAAATCACTTAAATTTTATACTAATCGTTTACTTTTCTCTAATATTTCCAATCAAGATATACTATGCACATTCCAGTCAAAAATCAACAGTACTTAGTAAAATTTAATAATAAATTGCAAGAATGTCAATTATCCAACATTTTACCATAACAAACATATCTCAATAGAATCAACAACCTGAACATCCTCTAATCTATATACAAGTAATGTAAATCCATTAATTGATCTTATAATATGATGATGAGAAAACATGATAAAAATAATAATAATGACACAAAAGCAAGGGAAGATATACCCGTATAATTATAATAATACAGAAATTGAAAAAAAAAAAATAAAAGAAATACTCATCAAAGATTACCACCTTGTTTTTAGGATTCCAAGCGAAGAAAAGTAGAGAAAAATGGTGAGAATGCCGTGGCTTGACAGGTAGTGCTTCGAAGGTTTGCGGATAAAAAGGGGCTGCTGGTCATTTGTTTCGTTTCGCCATTAACCCAGATGAAAACGTTGTTCGAGTTATCTTGAAAAGAAAGAAATCAGAGGCAAGATGGTTGTTAATCTCCTTCCGAAAAATAATGGATAACGCAGCTGTGTCTCGAAAGAAAGAAGAGAGACGGCTGTTTGTTTCATAGTATTTCAGTTTGGGTCGGATTTTAATCAGATTGGGTTATAAATGGGCCTTTTGTTTTGGAAAATTTTAAAAAAATAAGATTATTTAACAACTTAATTTCCAAAATAAGCTTTGTGAAAATTTATTTTTCAAAATAAGCTTTCGAACATCCAAGCCTAGCCTCGGGTAAAATCGCTGTTATTAACGGCGAAAGAAGGAAAAAAAAATTAAAAGGTCAAAGTCGCTGTTACTAACAGCGTCAACTCCTTAAGTCGCTGTTAGTAACAGCGACTTTGCCCTTAATTTTTTTTTTTTTATGAACTAAAGTAGCCGATGTTAATTAGAAAAATAGTCGTTAGGAACTTGAAAATAGCCGTTGTAATGATGCTCTATAAATAGCTCCATTATTTCCCATACTTCATTATATCCATTCTACATCATTCTTCTTCTTTTCAATCACCGAAAACTTTGAGTACCTAACATCATTTCATTCATAATAAACATGTGATAATACGATAAAAATATATACATCTACATATATATTACAATTTATACACAAAAGACCAAATGTTACAAATATTGAGTATGTACAAATGTTCAATATATACAAACAGTATTCTAATGCTAATCCCCCTCCTATATCCTGTCTAACTGTGACGGTTTACGATGCCTCCTACGATAGTAAGAGGCCGTCGCATGACGCTCGGGTAGGGGAGGTGATTGATAATGTGATGATGTGGCACCCTGTGAGGACCCGGCACCGTAGTCCTCACAGGGTGCCATTGTCGGTGCTGCGGGAGCGTACTGGGCTGTCGCCATGAAACCTCGTGGTTTCATCCATCGACGAGTGATGGAGAGGAACCACGGCATGTAATCCGCCGTAGTAGGTGCGCCTACAGCGTCGATCGGCGCACCTTGGACCAGCAGCTCTAGCCCATGCTCCCAATGAGCGACATGGTGCCAATTGACCTCCAGCCAGTTCTTGGGATCCCGACCCTTACGAGAGTTGTGGAGCTCCGCCTCTGTGTCACATGGCGGCGGGATGCCTTGTACCATCCCAAATTGGCGCAGTACATTGGAAGTTTAAAAACCTACATTCATGTGAAAGTTCATTAAAATCAAGTAAACCCTAATTTTTCAAATATGGAAAAAAACACAAAAAATTAGTACCTTACGTTAATGTAGGAAGATGAAATAACTAATTACTGGTACAAACTTGAAATTTGATGAGTTTAGTTGAAGGATTGAAGTTGATTTTAATGGTGCAAGGAGAAAGAGAGCTCGTAAGTGTCGAAATGGCAAAGAGAAGGCGTGAATTGAAATGAGGAAGAAGCAATCTGGAAAAAATTAAAAGAGCAAAGTCGTTGTTACTAACAGCGACTTTCCCCTTTTAATTTTTTTTTTCCTCTTTCGCTGTTAGTAACAGCGATTTTACCCGAGGCTAGGCTTGGATGTACAGAAGCTTATTTTGGGAAATAAGTTTTTCCGAAGCTTATTTTGGGAAATAACCTTATTTTTTTCAAATATCCTTTGTTTTGAAAGTGGATTGAGCTTTATATGGGTTTTAAATGAGCCTTTGTTATTTTTAAATCACTAATTCTTGAATGAAACGATCTCACAATGAGACCATCTCTATTGGGCTGGCCCAATATATATTTTTTGTCTTAAAATGATCACTTATAACGTTAAAGTGATCACTTATAATTTAATATAATTACTTTTTATAGTCTTAGAGTGATTACTTATAACCTTAAACCAATTACTTATGATAAGTAATCAATTGAAAAAATGGGCTATTATATGGACTCGTCTCATGGTGAAACGGTCTTATGGTGAGACGGTCTCATACAAGACGAGCCGTTTTTAAATTTACTTTAGTTATGATACAATATTATTAATTTATAATAGTTTATAATTTAATTATAATGGACAAATGCAAATAATAAAATAATAAGACATTTATTTCAATTAAACATGTTTATTTTAATGAAAATTCATGAAGACAATTTTATAAATAGGCCCAATAAAATTTCTCCCAATTCAACCTTTATATTTTGACTCAAAATAATTTAAATTTCTTTATAATTATAATTCTTTTTCACTAATTCCTTATTGAGATTGTCTCACCGTGAGACGACGTTAATTGGATCAGCTCAAACTCTTTAAAAAAATTTCTTTTGTGCAAGTGTGAATTCAAATTTTTATTATTTTTTTTACTAATAAGCTGTTTGTATAGGCTCGTCTTACGGTGATATGATTTTGTACAAGACTTGCTGATTATTTTTTATTTCCAATTCTCCATGATATTCTTTTCTCAGTTCAACCTTTATATTTTGACTCAAAATAATTCAAATTTCTTTACAATTATTTTTTTTCCAATTCTCCATGATATTTTTTCCCATCTTCTCAACCTTTTAACTTTACAATTAATTAATGAATAAAATTTTTAAAAAATTTCCATGTATTAGGGCATTAAGCGAATAAAGGAAATATAAAAAATCACTAAATATTTTTTTTTACTAATAGACCTTTTATATGAACTGGTCTCATAGTGAGTAAGTCTCATACGAGGGGGCTGAATATTTTTCCTTTAATGGAACAACAACTTTAGAGGGAAATGATTTGAAAATTTAAATTCCCTTCAAGAGATTAAAAGAAAAACGAGTTTTATTGTACCTTAACATTCCATGCCATCTAATCAAATGAGCTAAGAGAAGTTATCCTTATTATTCACTCTCCTTACTCCCCTTTACTTCCTATTATATTCCTTTCATATTCTTGTCAGGTTATTATCCAAGTGTTACCAATTAAAGTAAAAAATATAACATAAAAACGTCCAAGAGGAATAGTTTAAGAAACAGTTTACTAAAAGATAAACATGGGCACCAATTTATATATAATTATAGGGTTTAGGGTTTAGGGTTTGGGTTTTAGGTTTTGGGTTTTGGGTTTAGGGTTAGGGTATTACGTGTTAAGTTGCGATTTTATGCGTTTTTAAGCGTTTTTGGCATTTTAGTGCATAAAGTAGCTCAAACTTGGTTTGTTTTGCACGAAAATTGGCACACAACACTATTTGGTATATGTTATTGTGTTGAAGTGGTTAGAATTGAAAATCATAGTCATATGCTAGAAATTACGTGTTAAGTTGCGATTTTATGCGTTTTTAAGCGTTTTTGGCATTTTTTGCATTTTTTCACATAAAGTAGCTCAAACTTGGTTTGTTTTGCACGAAACTTGGCACACAACATTATTTGGTATATATTATTGTGTTGAAGTGGTTAGAATTGAAAATCATTGTCATATGCTAGAAATTACGTATTAAGTTGTGATTTTATGCGTTTTTAAGCTTTTTTTGGCACTAACATCTATTTTCTCTTAGTGCTTTCAACAACCTTCTACTTCCGTTGATTGCGGCTACTACACGCTGAAGTACATGGACGATATTATAAAATCCGTGAAGGATTTTGGAGTCGAAAATATAGATGCCGTAAGTATTTGTTACTAGCATTCTTAAATTATTATTAATTGGTAAAATCTAAATGTTTATTAATCTTTTAATTTTATATTATATTATAGGTTTTATACGACATTCCGAGGAAAATACGCCCTCTGAGAAGTGGAGAGATGTGCGAATTAAAAGACAAGATTGCCGCGTATCTTGCTAATTTTTGTCCTTGATAAATTGTAATTAATTAGTATAGATTTTTTAGGACTTTAATGTATATTATATATATATGTACGTACATATATATATATATATATATATATATATATATATATATATATATATATATATATATATATATATATATATATATATATATATATATATATATATATATATATATATATATATATATATATATATATATATATATATATATATATATATATATATACGATCGAGAGTTTATTATTAAAAAGAGATTATTGGTGATTATTTTTGATTATCATTGGTTTATTATTGGATTATTCATTGTTATTACATTGTACATTATTATTGGATTATTATTAATATAAAACGAAAAAAAAAATAGGGCTCTATTTGCTGCGATCAGCCCCTAAAACCGCAGCAAATAATGGCACTTATTTGCTGCGGTTTTAGGGGATGACCGCAACAAATAGAGCCATTTTTTGCTGCGGTTTTAGGGGATGACCGCAACAAATAGAGCCATTTTTTGCTGCGATTTTAAACCGCAACATTTAAAATAGACTATTTGCTGCTATCACTATTGCTTGGGGCTAAAACCGCAGCAAATAATGGTAAAAAAATCGCAGCAAATGACGTTTTTTCCACTAGTGTATTAATGTAGAAAATGTTTTAGTTTAATGTAGAGAATGTTTGAATGCAAAACTTAAATTTAATCAATTTTGTTATGTAGTATATATTTATGAACCTGATGGTGACGTTGATTTTGTACGTATTGTTGTAGAAATGGCTTCATTTCGTGTGACTGTTGTATGCTTTTGGAATGGTTCAATTCGATCAAGTAATAACAATGTTAAGTATGTTGGGGGAAGACGTAAACTGTTTGCATGCAACTCAAATATGGATTTCAATGAATTTAAACATTTTATATGCTCTAAGATTGGCATTGACACTACAAGAAGTACTGTTAATGTATGTTTTAAGTACAATATGAGTAGAGATTTGTTAGCTTTTCCGGTTGAGGATGAGGAGGCTATAGATGCAATGTGGGAGTATTCAAAGTCTACCTCTACTCCTTTAGAGTTATATGTAGAAGAGGTACCCCTAGGGAATCAAGATGTCAATATTGTGGAAATAAATGCATTCCTGAATGTAACTTCTTCAGCTCCTTCTCATACGCCCTTCCCTACCCAAGAAACCCAAAATCCCTTTATGCCATCTTCTTCTTATCCTTCTAATAAACCCAATCAACTTCAAAACCAAGTCTCAAATGATGATTGTAACACTCCGAGATTTTCTGACGTCATTAATTAATATTTTAATGACTTTTGGGTATTTTATAATTATATTAAATTAATTTTGAAGTAGTTTTAATAAATTCCTTTCGTATATGAATTTAAATATTAACATATATTTATATTAAAAATACAATTACGATTTCTAAATAAAGAGGTTCGAATCAAAATTATTATTTTATTTATACGTATGAGTACACAAAGGTGAGCCTCTTAGTTGGGTCTCGCAAGAAAATAAATCGAGATAAAAGTAAATAAATAAATAAAACATAATAATAATAATAACCATGATAAAAAGGGCACGAAACTCTCGTTGCTTCCCTACAAGCCGTCACTCCCTCCCCCTCTCTTCTCTTCTCTTTTTCTCTTCTCCCTTTCCCCTTGCTGTGCCGCTAGTAGCTAGCCTCGATCAGCCGCTCACGACCAGCAGCCACCACCACCAGCACAGCCGCCAACAGCAGCCAGCAGCAGGGGCTGCGATTTCTCCCCAAAACAGCTGCTGCTCAGCAGCCTCTTCTCCTCCTCCACAAGCAGCAACCGACTCCTCCCTGTCCTCCACAGGTAGTAGGCGGCAGAAACCGGTCTTGCTCCACCACCTAGCAGCAGCAACTGCTGCTTTGCGTGGCCCAAACAACAACAAGTTGCTAGGACGCCAAGGCAGTAGCACCACGCGGCCTTTCCTCCGCCATTTTTGTGCTCCACACCACCTCAACACCACCTATACCCTCACCCTTTTCTAGTTTCTCCATTGTGAGCCATCTCTTCTCTTTTCTCTAATTAATTTCTAGTTTTATTTGAAGTTTTATGACGTTTATGAGTGAGGTGTTGATTTTTGTGTTATTTTCATTGAATCTTTTTGTGGGTAAGAATTTGATTGATGAATTAAACATGTTTATGACTTAGGGTTTGAAGTGTGATTGAAATTATGGGTTGTGTGTTGATTTGTGTTAGTTTCTTTAAATCTTAGTAGGGGTAGTAATTAAATGTTATCTTTGAACACGAAGCGATTAAGGCTTGGATTTAGAGATGAAATTACCAATGATGTGTGTTTTGGGTTATATTTTGGTGATGATTGATTAAATAACTTTAAA
Source organism: Amaranthus tricolor (assembly GCF_026212465.1). Classification (NCBI taxonomy): domain Eukaryota; kingdom Viridiplantae; phylum Streptophyta; class Magnoliopsida; order Caryophyllales; family Amaranthaceae; genus Amaranthus; species Amaranthus tricolor. The sequence continues at coordinate 73,468 of NC_080060.1, read as the reverse complement.
AGTTGTTTTTAGATTTGGTCGATTGGTTATTATTGTGAATAATTAGTAATGGTGATGATGTTAGTTGACTATGAAAGTGATTTTGATTGATTAAATTAGGAATAATAGTTACTAATTGTTGTGGTTTGATTGTTGTAAATCACAAATACCCTTATTAGGTTGTTATTAAAGTTACAGATACATGATATTGGTAAACCAAGAGCATAATGTCAACTTATCGTCGATGGTTGCTAAAGTTATTTGTCGTGTTGTTTTTATTATAGTTCTTAATAGCTTTAGAGAACGTAACAAATGATCCCGATATGATAACTCTAAGATTTGCCTTATTGTTATATTAATATTATATTAAAATTGTAAGATTTGGTTGTGATTAGTTATTTTTGGATAACGCGAGCCGATATGCTCAAAATTAGTTAATGTAAAGAAACGATTCACACATACTTCTACTTTAAATTGATGGAAAGACTTATGCTGTGTTGAGTCAATGATTTTGACTTGTATTGAATGAGTTGTGTGCGTGCTAGAGTAATCGAAAACTCATGTTGAATGGGTGATAGCGGTTAACTTGGTATTTAGTTTGGTATGTCAAAGTAGTTAAGGGAACTTATTAGTTCTATTCATAACTTATATAGGTGCCCATTTCGTAAGAGGAAAGTAGAGCCTTAGTTGGGTGATTTTGTGATTTTTGATCGTGTAGTGACGCTTACAGGTACATATACGCAATAACTAACCCTTATATGCAATTTGCTTTAAGACATTATTGTTTATTGTGATAATATACATTGCATTGAAACTATGAGATACTAGTGAATACGCCTTATACGAAAAACTGTCGACTATGAAATCCTTGCGCTTAGAATAGTTATAGAGAATTAAAGTGTTAGTAGGAGGCGGAGACCACCCCCCCCCCCCCCCCCCTATTTACTTAAGAATTGGATTATGCCTTACTTGGAGTTAGAATGACTCCTTTATAGGTGAATTTCATATTCTATTTGAGTGGCTCAGTGGGTTTTGGCGCGCTGCTGTCCCAGGGCGCTCATTAATGGTTGAAAGTGGAAGTTATTCCCATCTGATAAAGTATTAGATTATGATTAGCTGGCGTGACTCAACTGGATTATGTCCGGTTGATTTATTAGTCCCCTAGGTGAGGTTCGACGGAACCACCGTAAGGGGGGTATGAGCATGCTTGGGTCACTGGGCGCCGGATGGCCGATACCGCCCCTTGACCGAGGTGTTACCATGCGGGCCTTGCAAACCCCAATATAGTGACCTCTTCACTGGTTTTGGTTTAGAACCGCAGTGTGTTAGTTTTTCCCGAAGGTAGGACCCGAGAGGGTCAGCTGGAGGGGGCACGAGCTCGTACGTTGCCATGGGCGCCGGATGGCCGATAACGCCCTTGGCCGTGTCACTATGCCAGTAAGTAGAGAAAGATCCACTGATAGAAAGTTATTCAGTGATAGAAATTTATTCATTAATTGAAAGTTATTTAATGATAGAAGGTTCATTCTTTGATAGAAAGCTTACACATTGATAGAAAGTTTACTTTTGATAGAATATTTACTCACTAATAGAACATCTACTTATTGATAGAATAGTTTATGCTAGTGAGAAGTGTGCCTAAGTTAAGTTACCTCAAGGGTATTACAGACTATGATCACACTTACCTTAAGATAGACAAGCTCTATAAGGTCATGTGTTAGGTATTCTATTAATGCCTTGCTCGAGTTGAACTATACGTGTTTTGCAAGAGTTTATGTTTGAAAAGAGGAGCGAGAAGACTTGCATTCTACCCAAGAACACATGGTTCGGGTTGGAAAGCACGTAATGAAATTAAGAAGTATAAGTGGCCGATAAACGGTTACTATTTGTGCTTGCGTTTTATGAAATCATCTTATGTTGTTTTATGACATAATGCTATCTAGTAGTTGGCCTTATTATACTTGATGCTAGTTACTGACATGTACGTGTTTGTGTTTATGTTTGATTGTTGATGACTTTCTATGATTGTCCTGCTATGACACATTGGCCTTTGGTCTAATGTCGAGCAGTAGGGGGATCATAGACAAGCGTAGCAGGTACTGGAGCTTCTTTTGCATTGCATTGCATTTGGGGAGAGTGATGAGGGCGAAGCATACCCTGTGTCATACTGCTATCTTTCGATTTTGTAGTTTTGTTATCTTTTGTAAACTTTGGTTGTATATGTTTTGTTATGAGGCCTTGCGTCCTCCCTCGTATATTTGTATTTCCGCTGTGTAGTTTATAACTCTGTATGGTTTTAAGGAGTTAAGTCTTTTTAAAACGCAAACGTCGACACTGGAACCACGATCCATGCTTGGCATGTTGATTTGAGAAGCCGACGACGAAACATTTTGCCGTGACATAGTTTTGATAGGCCGTTGATGCCTTTACTTTATTAGCTTCTAAATAACTTTTTTTTCTACAAAGGCACACAGTTTTAAGCCAGATGCTGCCGAAATTTTCACTAACTTTTTTTAAAGTTAATATTTAACATTTATCCAAATTCTTTTCCTTTTCTTTTTTTTTGTAACACCCGAATTTCCTCCCGTCCTTTACGGTTTTGGTTTCGTTAAGGGGTCGAAAATTCTGGGGTGTTACAATGATACTTTTAACTTAGAAGATACAAATGAGCCTTGGGGTGATGTTAATAGTGAAAGTAATGAATTCGTAGAAGCTCCTTTTGAGGACGATGTGGGTGTTGACGAGGAGGCTCTAGCTAATGACATGAGCTTAGGCAACATTCCAACAATTATTGCTTCTACACCTTATGCACTAGTTCCCCCTTTAAATGAACACGTTGAGGACAACTCTTGGAGGTCTTGGGATTGTGATACAACCTACACCGATGAAGGAGAGTTTCAAAAGGGTATGATGTTTGATAACAAGGATGCGTTGTTGGATGCTATTAGATTGTATCATATTCATAGGAATGTTGAGTACCAAACTGAGACTTCAAATCAAATCGTGCTCACCTTGAAGTGTAAGAGAGGGTGTGCTTGGAGACTTATGGCTAGAAAGAGCTTCTATTCACCTTCATGGGAGATTGTTACATATAAAGGGAAGCATAGGGGTTGTGTATTAAGTGCTAAAAATGTGTGAGCTAAACACATTCATTTAACATCTTTCGTGATTAAAAATCTTATTAGAAATTGTGTTGCTGAAGACCCATCATTTAAGGTCTCTGTGGTACGACAAATGGCGAAAGACCAATTTGGTGTCGAAGTGACCTATAAGCGGGCATGGTGTGCTAAATAGCAAGTCCTTCTCTCCATCTATGGTACATGGGAAGATTCTTATCCTCTTCTTCCACGCTTCTTGAAAGCATTTCAAGTTTCCAACCCCCGGACTGTAGTTGAGTGGTTCTTTAAGGAAGATAATGATGTTGGTGTTTATGTCCGTCCTAGTATTAGAACTTTCCAACGTATGTTCTGGGCTTTTAAACCTAGTATTGAGGGGTTCAAGTATTGCAAACCCCTTATTGCCATTGACGGAACACACTTGTATGGTAAGTATTGCCATACATAATTAACTACGATTGCTCAAGTTGGCAACAAGGGAATCTTCCCGCTTGCCTTTGCTTTGGCCGAGAAAGAATGCATAGCCGCGCGCACGTGGTCTTGGTTTATGGCGTGTGTTCGTAAGCATGTGATGCATAGCCAGGTTTATATGTTATTTCCGATAGACATGCTTGCATTCTAGCAACCATGGAGGAGCCGGAATGGCAACCTCCAAATGCCCATCATAGGTTTTGCTTGCGGCATTTGTTAAGTAACTTCAACCGTCAAGGGGGTAATGTGAAGTTGAAGAAGATGTATGGAAGGACTGTAGAGCAAAGACAACCACATATGGTCATCGAGGGATTGAAGGCCATTGGTGTTGCTAATCGAGAAGCTCTTTTTTGGATTGATCAAGTTGGTGATATGTGTAAATGGTCAATATGTCATGATGGAGGGTATAGGTATGGTGTTACTAATACCAACTTAGCCGAAGTATTCAATAACGTGATGAAGGGTGTACGTTTCTTGCCTATAACTACTCTTGTGGAGTTCACCTTCTATCGTGTTAATGATTATTTTGTTAAAAGACGCGAGAATGCAAATGCATTAATAATTGGGGGAAATAAGTACACTTTACACGCCACAAGAATTATCACCCGTAACACTGAGAAGGCAAACTAACATGAGATCGTCGCATTTGACTACAGACGAGGCCTTTTCCAAGTTAAGACTGGACGTGGTAATAGAGGATCCGCCAAGGGTGGTAAAATACAAAGTGTGGATATGAGAGAGATGAAATGCACTTGTAACAAACCCTCAAAATGTCACTTACCTTGTTCTCATGTTCTTGCAGTGTGTATTAAATGACACCTATCGTATGAGTGTTTTGTGGACTCCTGCTACACGACCCAGAGCTATGTGAATACATATGAATCCATATTCTTGCCGTTGATTGATATGAGGTCATGGCTTCAATACACCGGTGTTGAGGTGATACACGATCCAGATCACATTCGTAGACTAGGTTGACCTAAGTCAAGGAGGATCACCAACGAAATGGACGAAGGATCGCGAAGACACAACGCTTGTCGACGGTGTGGTAGTGACGGTCACAATACTAGAACTTGTAGTAGAGATGGATCCAGCAGCTCCAGGCCCTCGTGACCCTAGCGTAATTACGATGCAGGCGCATCACAGGAGTGGTGTACTGTGGGATGTCCAGGTTAGTTAACTTAGTATTTTAATTGTATACGCCTTAATACTTTAACTTTATGCTAATATAATCTTTGCGTTCAAGTGTCCGACACGGAGACCATATACACCAGGCATCCCAACTCTGCTCCGTGGGCCATTGACGCACGGATCATCCCCTACCTTCAGCGAGAGAGGTTGTACGACTTCCACCTCATCGCGTATGGGAGAGAAGATTGAGCGCTAGTCATCTCCTCATCATGCCGACGGTTCATCTTGAGGAGGTTGACTTAACGTGCCCCGACTACGGTGTCGGGTCCTCACAGGGTGCTACATCATCACAGTATCAATCACCTCCCCTACCCGAGCGTCATGCGATGACCTCTTACTATTGTAGGAGGCGTCGTAAACCGTCACAGTTAGACAGGGTACAGGAGGAGGATTAGCATTAAAATACTGTTTGTATATATTGAACATTAGTGACATTTTGTATATATTGAACATTTGTACATATTCAGTATTTGTAACATTTGGACTTTCGTGTGTAATTTGTAATATATATGTAGATGTATATATTTTTATCGTATTATCACACGTTTATTATGAATGAAATGATGTTAAGTACTCAAACTTTTCGGCGATGAATCATACCGTCAAGAATTGACCAACGAACATGTTTATCGTAAGTGGAGCGGGATGCCCTAGCGAAGCCTTATGGACGAGCTATTGCCCCCTCCTCCTGATGTTGGGTGGTGCTCCTCTCTGAGGGGTGCTGCTCGATGCAACAACGAACCCCGGCGCGGTCTGCGCCAAGGAACATGAACTTAAGTGTGCTCGTCTTGTGCCCGGGTCATCGGCGCATGGGAGTGGATGCACCCAATATTGAGTATTAAACGACTCTCGGCAACGGATATCTTGGCTCTTGCATCGATGAAGAACGTAGCGAAATGCGATACTTGGTGTGAATTGTAGAATCCCGTGAACCATCGAGTTTTTAAATGCAAGTTGGGCCCGAAGCCTTTGGCCAGTGCACGTCTGCCTGGGCATCACGCATTGCGTCTCCCCTAACCCGCCTAGCTGTGGGAGGGGCGAGGAGAATGGTATCCCATGCCTCACCGGGCGTGGATGGCCTAAAACAGGAGCCCACGATTGCGAGCTGCTGCGGCGATTGGTCGTGTGCAAGGCCTAGCCTAGAATGCAATCGCGTCACACAGTGCGTGGACCTTGTGGCCTTGAGGACCCTAGAGTGTTGCCCGAGGGCG